>NW_022450688.1:0-1249 GCF_009761245.1 Sapajus apella
AAAAAAACCTCAGCAATCAGCTGGGCACGGTGGCTCACACCTCTAATCCCAGCACTTTGGGATGCCGAGGTGGGTGGATCACCTGAGGTCGGGAGTTCAAGACCAGCCTGACCAGCATGGAGAAATCCCACCTTTACTAAAAGACAAAATTGGTCAGTGGGGGTGGTGGCACATGCCTGTAATCCCAGCTACTTGGGAGGCTGAGGCAGGAGACTTGCTTGAACCTGGGAGGCAGAGGTTGCAGTGAGCCAAGATCACGCCATTGTACTCGAGCCTGGGCAACAAGAGTGAAACTCTGTCTCAAAAACAAACAAACGAACCCCTCAGCAATCAAGTTTACTAATATTTTAATGCAAAATTTTTAAAAAATGAAAATTAATGCAAAATACCCAATGTATTGGCTGTGTACAATGCCAAAAGTTTAAATAAAAGCCACTGTCAGACCCCACACTAGCACAACCTTCAGAGCTGTGCAGGGAGACAGGGGCAGGTACAATAACACAAATCATGTTGTGAGTTTTAATATATTGACTTGGCAGGTTTTTTGTTTTTTGAGATGGAGCCTTGCTCTTTTGCCCAGGCTGGAGTGCAGTGGTGCAGTCTCAGCTCACTGCAACCTCAGCCTCCGATTTATTTACCAGAAATAGATTTGCTTACCTTGGACTTTTGTGTTCTTATCAGTAAGAAGCCAGGTGACCTCATGATCATGATCAGTATTGACCCAACCTTGTCAATATTGATCTTAAAATCTAGGCGCAGTGGCCCGTGCTGGGATTATAGGATTCTGTCTCAGCCTAAGGAGCTGAGACTATAGGCACATGCCACCACAGCCGGCTGATTTTGGAATTTTTTGGTAGAGACAGGGTTTCCCATGTTGGCCAGTCTGGTCTCAAACTCCTGGCGTCAAGTGACCCTCTCGCCTCGGCCTCCCAAAGTGCTAGGATGATACATGTAAGCCACCTCGCCTGGCCCAATGTTTATGATTTCTTTATGTGTTTATTTGAGAAAGCGTCTTGCTCTTTTGCCCAGGCAGGAGTGCAGTGGCGCAATCATAGCTCACTGTGGCTTGGAACTCCTAGGCTCAAGCCATCCTCCTGCCTCGGCCTCTTGAGTAGCTGGGACTACAGGCACACACCACCACACCTGGCTAATTTTATTTTATTTTATTATTTATTTATTTATTTATTTTGGGACGGAGTTTCGCTTTTGTTACCCAGGCTGGAGTGCAATGGCGCGATCTCGGCTCACC
>NW_022450688.1:1349-1421 GCF_009761245.1 Sapajus apella
TTTTAGTAGAGACGGGGTTTCACCGTGTTGACCAGGATGGTCTCGATCTCTTGACCTCGTGATCCACCCGCC
>NW_022450689.1:0-833 GCF_009761245.1 Sapajus apella
TAAAACACAGAAGAAACGTCTATTTCAAACTGCTCTGCTTTCTGTTCGTTCACCTTAGGAAGTTGCATCTATGTTTAGATTCAGCGAGTTAGAAACACGTTTCTTCTAAAAGCTGCTTATGGATATTCCAGAATGACTGAGATTAAAAGCCGTAATGATAAATATCTTGCTCCAAAAGAAAAACGAAGCTATCTAGCAGAATGGTTGTCAAGCTGTGCAATCTTCTTACAGAGTTAAACTGACGTGTGTGTGCAGTAGTTCATAAATCCTTTCGTTGGTGAATCTTTAAACAGATATTTCCAGCCATATACGGCCATATGAGAACTACCAGTAAGACTTCTTTTAAAACACTGGAGAAACGTCTATTTCAAACTGCTGTGCTTTGTGTTCGTTCACCTTAGGAAGTTGCATCTATGTTTAGATTCAGCGAATTAGGAAAACGTTTCTTCCAAAATCTGAGTTTGGATATTCCAGAGTGACTGATACTAAAGGCTGTATTGAGAAATATCTTGCTCTAAAACAAAAACGCAGCTATCAAGCAGAATGGTTGTCAAGTTGTAAAATCATCTTATGGAGTTAAATTGATGTGTGTGTGCAGAGGTTCCGAAATATTTTCTTTGGGGTATCTGGAAACAGATATTTCCAGCCTTGCCCCGGCATTTTTGACCTTGCAGTAAGACTGCGTTTAAAACACAGGAGAAACGTCTAGTTCAAACTACTATGGATTGTGTTTGTTCAGCTTAGGAAGTTGCATCTAGGTTTAGATTCAGCGAGTTAGAAACACGTTTCTTCTAAAAGCAGCGTTTGGATATTCCAGTGTGAAAGAGCCTGTA
>NW_022450689.1:933-1421 GCF_009761245.1 Sapajus apella
TCGTTCAGCTTAGGAAGTTGCATCTATGTTTAGATTCAGCAAGTTAGAAACACGTTTCTTCTAAAAGCAGCGTTTGGATATTCCGGTGTGAAAGAGCCTGTAGGCCGTAATCAGAGACATCTTGCTCTAAAACAACAAGGCAGCTATTTAGCAGAATGGTTGTCAAGCTGCCCAATCAACTTACAGAGTTAAACTGATGTGTGTTTGCAGCAGTTCAGAAATCCTTTGCTTCGAGAATCTGGAAACAGATATTTCCAGGCATATACAGCCATATGAGAACTACCCGTAAGACTGCTTTTAAAACACTGGAGAAACGTCTCTTTCAACCTGCTCTGCTTTGTGTTCGTTCACCTTAGGAAGTTGCATCTATGTTTAGATTCAGCGAGTTAGAAACACGTTTCTTCTAAAAGCTGCCTTTGGATATTCCAGAATGTCTGAGAATAAAGGCCGTAATGAGAAATATCTTGCTCTAAAACAGAAACGCAGCT
>NW_022450690.1:0-1421 GCF_009761245.1 Sapajus apella
TAGCAGTAAGACTGCGTTTAAAACACAGGAGAAAATTCTAGTTCAAACTGCTCTGCTTTGTGTTCGTTCACCTTTGGAAGTTCCATTTATGGTTAGATTCAGCGAGTTAGAAAAACGTTTCTTCTAAAATCTGCGTTTGGGTATTCCAGAGTGACTGAGACTTAAGGCCGTAATGAGAAATATCTTGCTCTAAAACAAAAACGCAGCTATTTAACAGAATCGTTGTCAAGCTGTAAAATCATCTTATGGAATTAAATTGATGTGTGTGTGCCGAAGTTCAGAAATCCTTTGCTTCGAAAATCTGGAAAGAGATATTCAAAGCCATATACAGGTATATGAGAACTGCCAGTAAGACTGCGTTTAAAACACTGGAGAAATATCTATTTCAAACTGCTCTGCTTTGTGTTCGTTCACATTAGGAAGTTGCCTCTATGTTTAGATTCAGCGAGTTAGAAAAACGTTTCTTCTAAAATCTGCATTACGATATTCCAGAGTGACTGAGACTAAAGGCCGTAATGAGAAATATCTTGCACTAAAACAAAAACGCAGCTATCTAGCAGAATGGTTGTGAAGCTGTAAAATCATCTTATGGAGTTAAATTGATGTGTGTGTGCAGAAGTTCTGAAATCTTTTCTTTTGGGAGTGTGGAAACAGATATTTCCAGCCTTACTTAGGCATGTAAGACCTAGCAGTAAGACTGCGTTTAAAACACAGGAGAAACATCTAGTTCAAACTGCTCTGCTTTTTGTTCGTTCACCTTAGGAAGTTGCATCTATGTTTAGATTCAGCGAGTTATAAACACGTTTCTTCTAAAAGCAGCGTTTTGATATTCCTGTGTGAAAGAGCCTGTAGGCCGTAATCAGAAACATCTTGCTGTAAAACACAAATGCAGCTATCTAGCAGAATGGTTGTCAAGCTCTAAAATCATCTTATGGTGTTAAATTGATGTGTGTGTGCAGAGGTTCTGAAATCTTTCCTTTGCGGAATCTGGAAACAGATATTTCCAGCCTTACCCAGGCATTTAAGTCCTAGCCTAAGACTGCGTTTAAAACACAGGAGAAACGTCTAGTTCAAAATGTTCTGCTTTGTGTTCGTTCACCTTAGGAAGTTGCATCTATGTTTAGATTCATCGAGTTATAAACACGTTTCTTCTAAAAGCTGCGTTTGGATATTCCAGAATGACTGAGAGTAAAGGCCGTAATGAGAAATATTTTGCTCTAAAACAAAAACGCAGCTATCTAGCAGAATGGTTGTCAAGCTGTACAATCTTCTTACAGAGTTAAACTGACGTGTGTGTGCAGTACTTCAGAAGTCCTTTCGTTGCACAATCTGGAAACAGAAATTTCCAGCCATATACAGGCTTATAAGAACTAGCTGTAAGACTGTGTTTAAAACACAGGAGAAACATCTAGTTCAAACTG
>NW_022450691.1:0-1420 GCF_009761245.1 Sapajus apella
CAAGTTAAGTTGGATATAACTATGAGATGTTTCGCTTAAGCCTCATGGTAACCCCAAGGCAAACACCTATACTAGATACAAAATAGAGAAAAAAAAAATACTCAAAGCATACTACTACAGAAAATTACATAATTACAAAGAAAGACTGCAAGAAGGCAAGAAAGGAACAATCTATGAAATATCCAGACAACAATAAATAAAATATCTATAGTAAATCTTTACCGATCAATAATTAATTTAAATGTAAATGGTCTAAAATTAATAAAACATACAGAGCAGCTACATAAATTTAAAACAGACCCAACTACATGCTGCCTGAAAGAGACTCATTTCGCTTGTAAAGAATCACAGAGACTGAAAATGAAATGATGAAAATAGATGTCCCATACAAATGGAAATCAAAATAAAGAGGGAGCAGCTGTTTACCAGATAAAATAGCCTTTATATTCAAAAGTGTAAAAAGAGAAAACACAACAATTCCCATACAAATGGAAACCAAAATGGAGCAGGAGTAGCTATTTATCAGATAAAATAGCCTTTATATTCAAAACTGTAAAAAAAGAAAATATAATAATTACAAATACATATGCACCACCCAACATCAGAGCACCTAAATGTATAAAGCAAATATTAACAGATATGAAGGGAGAGATAGACAGCAATCCAATAATTGAAGGAGATTTCAATACCACACTTTCAGCAATAGGATGATGATCCAGGAGAAAATTAATAAGAAAATGTTGGACTTCACCTATACGTTTTTGTTCACCTATACTTTCAATCAAATGGGTCTAAGAGATATATGTCGAACATTCACAGGATGCATATTCTCCTCAAGCCCACATGAAATATTCTCCAGTATAGATCATATGTTAGATCACGAAACAAGATTAACAAATTTAAGATTAAAAATATATCCAAATCTTTTCTGATTATAATGGTATAAAAGTAGAAATTAATAACAGGAAAAAAAGACCTGGAATATTCTCAAATATAAGAAATCAAAAACCATGCATCTGAACAGCCAATGTGCCCCCAAAAAAAAAAAAAGAAAAAGAAAAAAAGAAAAAGAAATTACAAGAAAAATGTATAAATATATAGAGATAAAAATGGAAACAAAGCATACCAAAACTTATGGGACACAGCAGAAGCAGCTGTAAAAGCAAAGTTTATGGCAATAAACCTTTACATCTAAAAGAACAAAGATCACAAATAAACACCTCAACATTACACCAAAAGGAACTAGAAAAAGAAGAACAAACTAAGCCCAAACGTGGCAGAAGGAAGGAAACAATAAGGATCAGGGCAGAAATATATCAAATGAGAATAGAAAAAGTATAGGAAAAATATCAATCAAATAAAGAAGTGGGGTTTTTTGTTTTGTTTTGTTTTTTGCAAAAATAAACAAAAGTGAAAAATC
>NW_022450692.1:0-398 GCF_009761245.1 Sapajus apella
CAGACAGTTCAGGACCCTCCGTTCTGAGAGCATCAACATTGGCCATCTCCTTCTCCTGTTTGGGTCTCAAACTCTGCCTCTGGAGCCTTGTTTTGAAGGCTAAGTTTCCAGCCAGAACAAGTGCCTACCCTCTGCTCTCCCAGCCCCATGCCCCTGCCATAGCCAGGAAGGCTGAAGACAGACAGGGTCTTTGCTCCCCTAGACAGAGCTGGCCATGACTGAAGGACCCTTAGAGGCAGGCAGGGCCCTTTGTCCTTTTTTGTCATTGTGCTGACCACCTTGGAAGCTGATTATGCTCCTTAAACCTTCTGGAACACTTAAGGCCCCCAGCACTGCAAAAAGGATTAAGTCAACTGAGATGAGACATGTTTTTCCAGTTAGTTATAAACCATCCATGT
>NW_022450692.1:408-1420 GCF_009761245.1 Sapajus apella
ATCTCACACTTAGGAAGACAGAAGAGGTCTCGAAATGAGCAGGGCAGCCCTGGGAGGAGGTGACTCATAATAGAAGGAATAAATATTACAGCAAGTGCATCCACACATGGGAGGAAATTAACAAGGCTGTTTTTTGTTTTGTTTTGTTTTTTACTATGGAGTCTTGCTTTGTCACCCAGGCTGAAGGGCAGTGGTGCAATATTGGCTCACTGCAACCTCTGCCTCCTAAGTTCAAGCGATTCTCCTCCCTCAGCCTCCTAAGTTGCTGGGACTACAGGCATGCACCACCATGCTTGGCTAATTTTTTGTATTTTTAGTAGAGGCAGGATTTCTCCATGTTGGTCAGGCTGATCTCGAACTCCCGACCTTAGGTGATCTGCCTGCCTTGACCTCCCAAAGTGCTGGGATTACAGGTGTGAGCCACCGCACCTGGCCAATACATTTTTTTAAGCTCCTAAGTTTGTGGCAATTCATTACGCGGCATTACCAGCTCTGACCAGAGGTCTCAAACACCAACCCCGGCTGTCATACCTATGGAAACGCCAAGTCCTCATATGCTTCTCCAGGCTTCCAAGAGACTTCCTGTGGTCCCGTCAGGCTCCTAAAGGCCCCTTAGGGCACTGTCACTACTCTCGACAGGAGCCACATGACGGCAGTGAGGAGAGGAGTGGCTGTGGAATTTGAAGCTTCTAAGTCCGGGTCCCCCAGGGCCTCAGGTGTCTTACCCAGGTTTGCTGTTAACGTGGTGTATAAATTGACGTTAACCTTGGCTGGCTGGCTGGGGCGGTCTGTCAGGTTTTGCCACTGTAAAGTTACTCTTTTATCCCCCTTCCATTCTGGAAGGAAGTCACTGTGCACAGCCCACAATGTTGGAGGAGTCATCCTAAACTTTTATTTACTGAGTTTGGCAACTCTGCCTGTCACACCAGCACATTCCAAGTACTCCATAGATCTCTGAGGCTGGCGACAATCACATTAGACAGTTCAGCTCTACTCTAGAACATCAAGAAAA
>NW_022450693.1:0-1420 GCF_009761245.1 Sapajus apella
GTAGGAGCACAAACCCTACTGGGAACTGTGCATGTGGGGGATTTGGGTTCATGCTGCTTATGAACATCTAATACCTGATGATCTTTCGGTGCCTCATTAGATTCTCATGGGAGTGCAAACCCTACTGGGAACTGTGCACATGGGGGATTTGGGTTCATGCTCTTTATGAAAACCTAATGCCTGAAGATCTTTGGTTTTCTCCCATAACCCCCAGATGGAACCATCTAGTTGCCAGAAGACAAACTCAGGGCTCCTGTTGATTCTGCACGGTGGCGAGTTGCATGATTATTTTATTCTATATTACCACGTAATAATAATGGAAATAAAGTGGCCAATCCATGTCCTGTGCCTGAATCACCCTGAAACCATCTCCTCACACCCCCGACCCCCAGCCAGTCCATAGAGAAATAATCTTCCATGAAACCAGTCCCTGGCACCAAAAAGGTTGAGAACCATTGGCTAAAATATTGGTTCTTTTGAGGCACTGGAGGGTGAATTCCCAGATCAAGGTGTGAGAGGGCTGGATCTTCCTGAGGCCCCTCTCCTGGGCTTGGAGAGGTCGTCTTCACCCTGTGTCCTCATGGGACCATCCCTCTGTGTGTGTCTGTGTCCTCAGCTCCTGTTCCTATAAGGACCCCAGTCCTATGGGATGAGGGCCCACCCTGGTGACCTCGTCTTGACTTAACAAATGTCTCTGTAAAGAGTCTGTCTACACCATCCTATTTCCAAATAAGGCCACCTTGTAACATCTGGAAGATTCAGGACTTCTGCATACAGATTTTGGGGGACACATAGAGCCCCCGACATCTGTCTATCTGGGTGTCCATATTGTTTCAGGGGAAAGCCAAACCAGCTCCTCCGTGACCTAAAATCTCTTCGTGGAAGTTTATTTCTAAAATTTAGTGGCGGCCGGGCCCGGTGGCTCACCCATGTAATCCCAGCAATTTGGGAGACCAAGGGAAGTTACTTAAGGTCAGGAGTTCAAGACCAGGCTGGCCAACTTGATGAAAGTTAGTCTGTACTAAAAATACAAAAATTAGCCAGGCGCGGTGGCGGGCGCCTGTAATCCCAGGTACTCAGGAGGCTGAGGCAGGAGGATCACCTGAGGTCAGGAGTTTGAGGCCAGCATGACCAACATAGTGAAACCCCATCTCTACTAAAATACAAAATTAGCCGGGCGTGGTGGTGGGCGTCTGTCATCCCAGCTACTCTGGAGGCTGAGGCAGGAGGATCGCTTGAACCCGGGAGGTGGAGGTTGCGGTGAGCGGAGATCACCCCACTGCGCTGCAGCCTGGGTGACAGAGTGAGACTCTGTTGAACGGAAGAAGGAAAGAGAGAGAGAGAGAAAGAAAGAAGCAAAGAGAAATAGACAGAGGAAGGAAGGAAGGAAGGAAGGAAGGAAGGAAGGAAGGAAGGAAGG
>NW_022450694.1:0-1420 GCF_009761245.1 Sapajus apella
AAAGGCCCTGTTTTAGAAAGTGAGGAAGACAGGCTAACGGAGAAACTTTGTTGAAATTAACTACAATAAATTTTCACCTTAATTAACTTTAACATTTTTTACTCCCGCCAGTTTGTTTATTATTAGTGCTGTTGTTTGCTATTAGTGTCTTTGTATTATTGGTTATTATTATTGTAATGGTTTTTGTTGTTTAGTTATTTACCTTGAAATGGAGTCTTGCACTATCACCCAGACTGCAGTGCAGTGGTGCAACATAAAAGCCCTTTCTAGTATGAGGCTACTATAAATCCATCTGCACGGAATGAAGTTGCATGAAGCTTCATGGTCTCTTGTCTAGAGATTCCATAAGAATATTCTTCTGGCCGGGTGCAGTGGCTCACGCCTGTAATCCAAGCACTTTGGAGGCCAAGGCAGGCGGATCACCTGAGGTCAAGAGTTCAAGACCAGCCCGACCGACATGGTGAAACCTCATCTTAAAAATATATATATATATTATTCTAAGGGAGATCTGGTGGATTGCTAGGTTTCTGCTTTAATGACACTGTCTGATTCTTTTTGCTTCCTACACTTCCTGAAATGTATTTTACAATATACGTTTTAGCATTTTAATATTAATTTTGAACAAGTTCATAAAGTAATACAGTATAATAGTAATCTTTCTCAAACAGTCCAAAAATTGAAGAGGAGGAAATACTCCCAAACTGATTTTATGAGGCCAGTATTACTCTGATATGAAAGCCAGAAAAGAAACTTTACATGAAAAAAAATTATAGGTCAATAACCCTTGGGAGCATAGATGTAAAAATGTTCAACAAAAAATTAACAAGCAGAATTTAGGAGCGCACTGAGATAATCATTCACTGATTATGAGAGATTTATCCTTAGGATACAAGGATGGCTGAATACCTGCATCCTAGGGATACACCACATTAACAGAATGTAAAACAAAACCAAATGTAAAACAAAACCAATAGATGCAGGAAAAATATTTGACAAAATTAAATATCCTTATAATTTGTTGAATTAAAAACAGTTCATTTCAACACAATAAAGATTATATATGACATGCCCACAGCTAACATCATAGTTAATGGTGAAAATGTCACATGTTTATATCTAAGGTCAGGAACAAGACATAGAGGCCTGCTCTGATCTCTTCTATTTCAACTGAGTACTAAAATACCTAGCCAGAGAAATTAGGAGAGAGAAAGAAATAAAAGACACCCAATTAGGAAAAATAGAGTAAAATTGTCCTTGTTTACAGCAGACATGGCAATGTATGTAGAAAAACCTAAGTGCCACCAAAAAAATACAAAACCGACAGGAAAATCATAGCTTTTCAACATATTTTCAGTAAGCTATCTGAAAACAAATCAATAAAACAATTTTATATACAATAGTTATTTTTAAAAATTAAGAC
>NW_022450695.1:0-1420 GCF_009761245.1 Sapajus apella
TATATGTCTGGAAATATCTGTTTCCAGATTCTCCAAAGAAAGGGTTTCTGAAGTGCTGCACACACACATCAGTTTAACTCTGTAAGTTGATTCTACAGCTCCACAACCATTCTACTAGATAGCTGCGTTTTTGTTTTAGATGAAGATATTTCTCATTACAGCCTACAGTCTCATTCACTCTGGAATATCCAAACGCAGCATTTAGAAGAAACGTGTTTCTAACTCACTGAATCTAAACATAGATGCAGCATCCTAAGTTGAGAGAACACAAAGCAGAGAAGCTTGAGATAGACGTTTCTCATGTGTTTTAAACGCAGTCTTCCTGCTAGTTCTCATATGAGTGTATATATCTGGAAATATCTGTTTCCAAATTCTCCAAAGAAAGGATTTCTGAACTGCTACACACACACATCATTTTAACTCTGTAAGTCGATAGCAGAGCTTGACAACCATTCGGCTAGAGACCTGCGATTTTGTTTTAGATCAAGATATTTTTCATTACAGCCTACAGTCTCATTCACTCTGGAATATCCACACGCAGCATTTAGTAGAAACGTGTTTCTAACTCGCTGAATCTAAACATAGAAGCAGCAGCCAAACTTGAAAGAACACAAAGCAGAGAAGTTTGAAATAGACGTTTCTCATGTGTTTTAAACGCAGTCTTCCTGCTAGTTTTCTTATGAGTGTATATGACTGGAAATATCTGTTTCCAAATTCTCAAAAGAAAGGATTGATGAACTGCTACACGCACACATCAGTTTAACTCTGTAATTTGATAGCAGAGCTTGACAACCATTCGGCTATATAGCTCCGTTTTTGTTTTAGAGCAAGATATTTCTCATTACAGCCTATAGTCTCAGTCACTCTAGAATATCCAAAAGCAGCTTTTAGAAGAAACGTGTTTCTAATCCCTGAATCTGAACATAGAGGAAACTTGCTAACCTGAGCGAACACAAAGCAGAACAGCTTGAACTATACGGTTCTCCTGTGTTTTAAACGCAGTCTTCCTGCTAGTTCTCATATGCCTGTATATGTCTGGAAATATCTGTTTCCAGATTCTCCAAAGAAAGGGTTTCTGAACTGATGCACACACACATCAGTTTAACTCTGTAAGTTGATTCTACAGCTTCATAACCATTCTACTATATAGCTGCGTTTTTGTTTTAGATCAAGATATTTCTCATTACAGCCTACAGTCTCATTCACTCTGGAATATCCAAACGCAGCATTTAGAAGAAACGTGTTTCTAACTCGCTGAATCTAAACATAGATGCAGCATCCTAAGTTGAAAGAACACAAAGCAGAGAAGTTTGAAATAGACGTTCCTCTTGTGTTTTAAACGCAGTCATCCTGCTGGTTCTCATATGAGTGTATATGTCTGGAAATATCTGTTTCCAAATTCTCCAAAGAAAGGATTTCT
>NW_022450696.1:0-1420 GCF_009761245.1 Sapajus apella
GTAGGAGCACAAACCCTACTGGGAACTGTGCATGTGGGGGATTTGGGTTCATGCTGCTTATGAACATCTAATACCTGATGATCTTTCGGTGCCTCATTAGATTCTCATGGGAGTGCAAACCCTACTGGGAACTGTGCACATGGGGGATTTGGGTTCATGCTCTTTATGAAAACCTAATGCCTGAAGATCTTTGGTTTTCTCCCATAACCCCCAGATGGAACCATCTAGTTGCCAGAAGACAAACTCAGGGCTCCTGTTGATTCTGCACGGTGGCGAGTTGCATGATTATTTTATTCTATATTACCACGTAATAATAATGGAAATAAAGTGGCCAATCCATGTCCTGTGCCTGAATCACCCTGAAACCATCTCCTCACACCCCCGACCCCCAGCCAGTCCATAGAGAAATAATCTTCCATGAAACCAGTCCCTGGCACCAAAAAGGTTGAGAACCATTGGCTAAAATATTGGTTCTTTTGAGGCACTGGAGGGTGAATTCCCAGATCAAGGTGTGAGAGGGCTGGATCTTCCTGAGGCCCCTCTCCTGGGCTTGGAGAGGTCGTCTTCACCCTGTGTCCTCATGGGACCATCCCTCTGTGTGTGTCTGTGTCCTCAGCTCCTGTTCCTATAAGGACCCCAGTCCTATGGGATGAGGGCCCACCCTGGTGACCTCGTCTTGACTTAACAAATGTCTCTGTAAAGAGTCTGTCTACACCATCCTATTTCCAAATAAGGCCACCTTGTAACATCTGGAAGATTCAGGACTTCTGCATACAGATTTTGGGGGACACATAGAGCCCCCGACATCTGTCTATCTGGGTGTCCATATTGTTTCAGGGGAAAGCCAAACCAGCTCCTCCGTGACCTAAAATCTCTTCGTGGAAGTTTATTTCTAAAATTTAGTGGCGGCCGGGCCCGGTGGCTCACCCATGTAATCCCAGCAATTTGGGAGACCAAGGGAAGTTACTTAAGGTCAGGAGTTCAAGACCAGGCTGGCCAACTTGATGAAAGTTAGTCTGTACTAAAAATACAAAAATTAGCCAGGCGCGGTGGCGGGCGCCTGTAATCCCAGGTACTCAGGAGGCTGAGGCAGGAGGATCACCTGAGGTCAGGAGTTTGAGGCCAGCATGACCAACATAGTGAAACCCCATCTCTACTAAAATACAAAATTAGCCGGGCGTGGTGGTGGGCGTCTGTCATCCCAGCTACTCTGGAGGCTGAGGCAGGAGGATCGCTTGAACCCGGGAGGTGGAGGTTGCGGTGAGCGGAGATCACCCCACTGCGCTGCAGCCTGGGTGACAGAGTGAGACTCTGTTGAACGGAAGAAGGAAAGAGAGAGAGAGAGAAAGAAAGAAGCAAAGAGAAATAGACAGAGGAAGGAAGGAAGGAAGGAAGGAAGGAAGGAAGGAAGGAAGGAAGG
>NW_022450697.1:0-1420 GCF_009761245.1 Sapajus apella
TACTCAAGAGTTTGCCTAAGCAGTGGAGAAAATTCCCCTACACTTAACGCTCCTGTGGTCTCATGAAAAATCCTAAAAGCAGGCCTGGGATATTTCAAAGTAATTTATTCACATACCAGAATAAAATTTAAGAAGAGTTTTAAGAATACAAAGATGTCTAACACCCACAAAGACACAATTCACAAAGTCTAGCATTGAACCACAAATTGCCAGGCAGGCAAAGAAGTGGGAGAATATGATCCCCAATTAGGAAAACAACCAGTCAAAACAGATCCAAAATTGTCATAGATAATAAAATTAACAGATAAGAGTATTGAAGCAGTTATTGCAATGCTGTTCTGTATATATAAGGCACTAGAATAAATTTAACCATGTTCAGTAAACACGTTTTTTCCCCCAAAACAAAATTAAGCTACGAAACAGTGTGCCAAAAATACAATAGGATGGCATTAATGACAGAGTAGAAATTGCAGAAGAAAAGATCAGTGAGCATGAAGACACAGCAGTAGAAACTACTCAAGACTGACAGAGGACTAAAGGACCAGGAAATAATAAATGAGGAGAACATCAGGTGGTTGGATATACATGCAGGCGGAATCTCTAATAGAGAAGGGGTGATTTGAAAAAATCATGGCAGAAAATTTTCTTAATTTGATGAAAACAGTATACTTACTGATGCAAAAGTTCAACAAACCATAATCACTATAAAAAAAACCATAATGAGGCACATCATAATCATCACATTTCTTCAACCAGTTCATCTAAGAGAAAATTTTAAGTGATCAGAAAAAAAAAATACAGAATATACAAAAAACAAAGGTATAATACAACCCACAGAATCGGGGAAAATATTTGTGACTCACATATATGGTTAAGGTCTATTAGCCAGAGTATATAAAGAATACTCAAAAATTAACAATAAAATATCAAACAGATTTAAGAAATGAAAAAACTATTTGCATAGATATTGCTCCAACCAAGGTGCATCAATTGGCAATGAACACATGGAAACATGTTTAAAATCATAAGTTATTTGGGAAATTTTAGTCAAACTACTGAGCTATCACTTCACATCCACCAGTTGGGCCATAATGAAAAAAACAAAGACATGTTATCAATAATATGGGGAAATCGAGACCTTCCTGCATTGCTTGTGCAAATATAAAAAAAGAAAAGATTTGGCAGTTATTTAAACAGTTACAAAAAGAATTACTGTATGGCCTAGTACTTCCACTCCTAGGTATACACCCAAGAGAAATAAAAAGTAGACACTCAGGAGAGAAAAAAAAAACCCTGAATATGCTGTTCAGAGCGGCACTATTGACAGTAGTCAAAAAATGAAAATAACCCATCTGTTCACCAACTGTAAATGAAAAAACATAATTAATTACAATGGATGTTATTCAGCCATAAACAAGTG
>NW_022450698.1:0-1420 GCF_009761245.1 Sapajus apella
TTGTAGTCATCTCATCTAGCCTCTCTAGAAGTGACTGTAGAGGACTACAGACAGCAAACAGGCAGAGACACAATTCTGCCTACATATTTAGGAGACAGCATGCGCTTTACAGCATAACTGTAAGCTGACGAAAAGCCTGAAAGGGAAAGGCCCCTCTAGGGTAAAGCCTGGTTGGAACCTTATGTGTTTATATGTCTTCTAATTCTAGACAGTGTTTGGGAAATATAATTGAAAGAAATGCGTTCTCTAGGCCCAGGAAAACTCCACAGTAATATAACTGTTAGAAAACAAAACTGTAAGGCTGGGCATGGTGGCTCATGCCTGCAATCCTAGCACTTTAGGAGGCCAAGGTTGGCAAATCACCTGATGTCGGGAGTTCGGCACCAGCCAGACCAACGGGAAGAAAACCCATCTCTACTAAAAATACAAAATTAGCTGGGTATGGTGATGCATGCCTGTAATTCCTGCTACTTGGGAGGTTGAGGCAGGAGAATCACTAGAAGCTGAGAGGCAGAGGCTGTGATGAGCTGAGATTGCACCATTGCACTTCAGCCTGGGCAAAAATAATAAAATTGTCAAAAAAGAAACAGAGAAACAGAGGGGGGGGGGGGGGGGGAAGGAAGGAAGGAAGGAAACAAAACTAAACTGTAGGCCAGGTGTGGTGGCTCATGCCTGTAATCCCAGCCTTTTGGGAGGCGGAGGAAGGCAGACCACTAGGTCACGAGTTCAAGACCAGCCTGGCCAACATGGTGAAACTCTGTCTCTACTAAAAATACAAAAATTAGCTGGGTATGGTGATGCATTCCTGTAATCCCAGCTACTTAGGAGGCTGAGGCAGAAGAATTGCTTGAACTGGAACACGGGAAGCAGAGGCTGAAGTCAGCTGAGATGGCTCAACTGAACTCCAGCATAGGCTACAGAGCAAGACTCCTTCTCAAAAGAGGCTAGGCATGGTGGCTCATGCCTATAATCCCAGCACTTGGGGAGGCCGGGATAGGCAAATCATGTGAGGTCGGGAGTTCGAGACCAGCCTGACCAACATGGAGAAACGCCGTCTCTACAAAAAATGCAAAATTAGCCGACATGAAGGCGCATGCCACTAAACCCAGCTACTTGAGAGGCTGAGGCAGGGGAATCACATGAACACAAGAGGCGGAGGTTGCAGTTAGTTGAGATCATGCCATTACAGTCCAGCCTGGGCAACAAGAGCAGAAGGAGGGAAGGAAGGAGAGAGGGAGAGAGAGAGAAAGGGAGGGAGGGAGGAAGGGAGGAAGGAAGGAGAAAAAGAAAACAAACTATGATTATAAAATTAAATCTGACTGTAAACTGTATCATAGTCAATCTGCCTAAAAGACTGTAAAGACAGAAAGATGGTCATCATAATTAGTCCACAAGTAGAAAAACATACAGAACCATGTCA
>NW_022450699.1:0-1420 GCF_009761245.1 Sapajus apella
TAAGATTCAGTGTTTGTCTTTCTTGGCCCAGCTCATTACATTTAACATAATGTTTTCCAGGTTCATCTGGGTGTCTCCACATGACACTGTTTCATCATTTTGGTGGCCGAAGAACATTCCCTATTGTATACATAACGAGAGTTTCTCGATCCCTTTATCTGTGGATGGACAGGTAGGTTGAATGTGTACCCAGTAGTGGGAATGCTAGATGGTATGGTAGTTTTCTTTTCTATTCTTTGCAGGACCCCCAACTGTTTTTTATAGCATTAATACTAATTTACGTTTTCACAAACAGTTCCTCTTTGTGGAAATTCATACTAGAAGTTGTCTTTTTAAATATTTTAATCTGTTTGTAATGTTCATTCTAGTTGGAGTGAGATAAGATCTGCGTGTGGTTTTGATCTTCATTTTTCTCATGTGTAGTAATGGTAACCGCATTTTTGCAAATGTTGCGTCAGTTTCTTGTCTCCACAAATATCTCTTCAGGTTATTTGGTTTGGTTATTTTTCTGCTTTTTTTTTTTTTTTTTTTTGGCCAGCTGGTAGTGTTACTGGCTGGCTTGTACCTTTTCAAAAATAACTCCTTATCCAACTGAATGTTTGCCTAAATTTTCTTACAATTTTTAGTATACTTTTTCATTTTGTTCGTTGTTCATTAGGCGCAAACTCTTCAGTTTGACGTGGCCCCACATGTATAATTTATTGGTTAGCTGTGCTGTTGGTTACTAATCAAGAAAAAACAAAATCACTACCAAAGCAGTCCATTGTCCATGATTTTCTTTTCCTTGTATTTTTGTTAGTTTTTGCAAATCGTGAGCATACATCCAAGTTGCAATAAATATACGCACACCCGAGGTTGTCTTTATAGGAACTTTATGGTTGCAAGTTTTGTGTGTAATCTTTCATCCTTTTCAGTTGATTATTGTGTATTTCATACCATAAGAGTCCTATATTATTCTTTTGCATATGGATACTAGTTTTGAAAACCTTTCCCATTGTGTCAGTTTAGAAGTGTTTTGAAAATGTGTTAACTCTATATAAATTTGTGTTTATTATTGAACACCCTCATTTTGCTCACTGGTCTGTATTTCTCTGTGTTTACCAGTGACATATGGGTTGGTTAACTAGGGATTTTCATTTAATTAGAACTCAGGGAATGTGATACATGCCACATGGTTTGTGTTTCTCAGGATAACTTTGGAAATTCAGGGTGTTTCACATTTCCATGAGAATTTTGGCATTGTTTTCTCTATATATCTTAAAACACCATTTGCCATATATAAATGTATCTAATTAGAGGGTACAGGGAAGATTTCGATACATATGTATGTTGAGTAATAATCAAATTGGGTTATTTAGCATCTCTTTACCTCGTATAGTTATGATTTTTTTTGTGTGGTAACAACATTGAGAATATTTTC
>NW_022450700.1:0-424 GCF_009761245.1 Sapajus apella
AAGTTGAATGTACACCTTGACAATCATTCTGCTACATAGCTCCGTTTTTGTTTTAGAATCCCGATATTTCTCATTACAGCGTATACTTCCTTTCACTAAGGAATATCCACATGCCGCTAGTTGGAGAAACGTGTTTCTAACTGGCTGAATCTAAACATAGATGCAACTACCTAAGGTGAACGAACACACAGCGGAGCAGTTTGAAAGAGAAGTTTCTCCTGTGATTTAGATGCGATCTTAAAGCTAATTCTTAGGAGGCTGTATAGGACTGGAAATATCTCTTTCCAGATTCTCCAGTGAAAGCTTTAGTGAACTGCTACATTCACACAATTGTTTAACTCTACAAGTTTAATATACACCTTGACAATCATTCTGCCACATAGCTCCGTTGTTATTTTAGAGCCCGATATTTCTCATTACACCC
>NW_022450700.1:524-1420 GCF_009761245.1 Sapajus apella
TAGCTAATTCTTAAGAGTCTGTACATTGCTAGAAATATCTCTTTCCACATTCTCCAAAGAGGGGTTATTCAACTGCTACATTCACTCAATTGTTTCACTCTGTAAGTTTAATATACACCTTGACGATCTTTCTGCTACGTAACTCCGTTTTTGCTTTAGAGCCAGATATTTCTCATTACACTATATACTCCCATTCACTCAAGAATATCGATACGCAGCTTTTAAAATAAACGTGTTTCTAACTCGCTGAATCGAAACATAGATGCAACTTCCTAAGGTCAACGAACACACAGCAGAGCAGTTTGAAAGAGACGTTTCTCCTGCGGTTTAGTCGCGATATTATCGCTAATTATTATGAGCCTGTTTATGGCTGGAAATCTCTCTTTGCAGATTCTCCAAAGAAAGGGTTTCGGAACTGCTACATTCACAAATCTGTTTAACTCTATATGTTGAATACACATCTTGAAAATCATTCAGCTACATAGCTCCGTTTTTGTTTTAGAGCCAGATATTTCTCATTACACCCTATACTCCCACTCACTCAGGAATATCCAAACGCAGGTTTTAGAAGAAAAGTGTTTCTAAGTCGCTGAATCTATAGATGCAACTTCCTAAGGTGAACGAACACAGAGCAGAGCAGTTTTGAAAGAGACGTTTCTCCTGTGGCTTAGACGCTTTCTTAAAGCTAATTCTTATGAGCCTGTATATGGATGGAAATATCTATTTCCAGCTTCTCCAAGGAAAGGTTTTCTGAACTGCTACATTCACACATCTGTCTAACTCTGTAAGTTGAATACACACCTTGACAATCATTCTTCTACATAGCTCCGTTTTTGTTTTAGAGCCAGATATTTCTGATTACACCCTATACTCCCAATAACCCAGGAATATCCAAA
>NW_022450701.1:0-1419 GCF_009761245.1 Sapajus apella
TGTGACTTTTTGAGATAAGAGGTCATGGGAAATACCCATACCTCCATTTGAGGTGAAGTCCCTCTCCCTCTCCCCTGGGTCCCACACTTTGTGTCCCTTCCTCAGTTACGTAGGTGGTGTGGAGAGCTGATCTGTAGCTGCTGGCATCTGCACTCTATCCACATGCCAGGCCCTATTGGGCCATGCCTGTTGTCCACAGGGTCTGACCTAGTAGGTGCTCAGGAAATGGAATCCATCCTGGTGAGATTGGGCAGGTATGGAAAAGGCCAGTTGCCACTTCCTCAGGCAGGGCAGGACCCGCGTCCTTGCAGGCAGAAAGAGAATGGGTCATCTGGGCACCCCCATTATCTCCACTGGCTACAGGATCATGCTGTCAGCTGCAGCCACCTTCCCCTGGTGTCCCTAGGCGCTTATCATGCTTTCAACTTGAATCTTGAAGTAAATTCTTTTGTGCCTCTTGTCTGAGCAGAAATCACTGTCCAGGGAATGGATCAACTACACGTAGGAAGTTTATTTTAATTTTTTTGTTTGTTTTTTGTTTTGTGTATATATTTTTTTTCCTGAGATGGAGTTTCACTCTTGTCACCCAGGCAGGAATGCAATGGCAGCATCTCAGCTCACTGAAACATCCGCCTCCCGGGTTCGGTGATTCTCTTGCCTCAGCATCCAGGCCTCCAGAGTAGCTGGGATTACAGGCGCCCGCCACTACACCCAGTTAATTTTTTTTTTTGTAAAGACACAGTTTCACCATGTTGGTCAGGCTAGTTTTGAACTCCTGACCTCAAGTGATCTGCCTGCCTTGGCCTCCCAAAGTGCTGGGATTACAGGCATGAGTGACAATGCCTGGCTGTTTTTTGTTTTTTGAGACAGAGTCTTGCTCTGTCACCCAGGCTGGAGTGAAGTGGCATGATCCCAACTCGCTGAAACCTCTTCCTTCCTCTTTCTTCTGCCTCAGCCTCCCGAGTGACTTGGATTACAGGCACCCACCACCATGCTAGCTAATTATGATATTTTTAGTGGAGACAGGTTTTCACTATGTTGGCCAGGCTGCTCTTGAACTCTTGACCTCAAGTGATCTGCCTACCTCGGCCTCCCAAAGTGCTGAGATTACAGGCATGAATCGCCATGCCCAGCCTATTTTAATGTTTTTTTAGAGATGAGGTCTCACTCTGTTGCTCAGGCTGGAGTGCAGTGATGCAATCATGGGGGCCTCACTGACCACTGGCACAACACCTGGGTCCCATGTGGGGGATACAGGGTGGGGGTTCTCGGGTCAACAGCTGAGGGCCTGAGCACACCCAGTGGGGAGGTGGATTATAACCCTTGAGAACGGCTTCATCCCTGGCTTGGGACTTGAAGTTTCCTTGAGCAGTGGGAAGCCATTGCTGCTACTGCTGCTTTTTTTTTTTTTTTTTTTTT
>NW_022450702.1:0-1419 GCF_009761245.1 Sapajus apella
ATTTACCAGAAAGAAATCTGAGTATTTCCTCATGTAAAGGTGCCAAATACATTCTACTAGTCTAGTTGCACCGAAACTCAGATTTTTTCCTTGCATGTTTATTGTCCAAAAATATAGCCAAAAAGAAGAGAGCATCATGCAATAGTAGAAAACACAGGAAATTTAAATTTCCCAGGAGAGGCCTACTGATCTGCTGATAGGGGTGTAACAAAATCACTTTCTGCCAGTGATGCTGTGAAAACTGGAGGAAGCTAAGCAAAGGGTTTTTTTTTTTTTTTCGTTTGTTTGTTTTTTTGAGATGGAGTCTCACTCTGTCACCAGGCTGGAGTACAGTGGCGCGATCTCGGCTCACTGCAACCTCCACCTCCTGGGTTCAAGCGATTCTCCTGCCTCAACCTCCCGAGTAGCTGGGACTACAGGCACATGCCAGCACGCCCAGCTAACTTTTGTATTTTTAGTAGAGATGGGATTTCACCATGTTGGCCAGGATGGTCTCCATCTCTTGATCTTGTGATCTGCCTGCCTCGACCTCTCAAAGTGCTGGGATTACAGGTGTACGCCACTATACCGGGCCAAAGCAAAGGTTTTTGCAGCAGCTCTTCTGGAAAGAAAGTTTCAGCAGGATAGAATTAATGCAGCCACGTGAGATGCAGCTGGGATCCAAGTCTTTCATAGTAATTAGCACTCTGTAATCTACCACGTATGGCTTGGGCAATAATAAAGTACCTGGCATTCATCCAGCACCTTCTTGTGCGCATTCTATGTTTGCTTGCATCGTCTATTGCATCTCTATTCCCATCACTTGTGGTTCACAGGACCAATCTTGTACCACCACTGTGATGACCCTGGCAGCACAGGCACATTTGGCATTGAACTTCCCTGTCTGTGAATGTCCTGTTCCATTTGCTGAGGTCCTTTCATATCACCTTTGCCTGCTGAACTACCTTTATTCAAACCTCTGCCCAGTCAGAGAGTGGTCTTTTTCTTCTAGGGTTGAGGCTGGGGCTGGGCATGTCAGCAGGGTCTTGGAAAGTAACAGTATGCCACTCTTAGGCTGGCAGGTAATAAGGCTGGCCCTAGTCTGGGGAGCAGGCATCCCATTCCTTCCTCCCTGTACCGTCCCCTGTCCTATACTCCCTTCCCCTTTCCTTCGGAACCTATCCCATCCCTTCCATCCATCCCATCACTTTCATTACATCACATCTCATCCCACCCATCCCTTCCCATTCCACTTGTCCTATCCTTTCCCTTCCCCTCCCTTCCATTCCCACCCACTTTCTTCTCCCTTTCAATCTGCCCCATCCTTCCCATCCCATTCTACCCCATCCATTCCATTCCTTCCCATCACTTCTATTTCATCCCATCCCATCTTTTCCACCTCTTCCCGTTCCTTCCCTTCCATCCCCTCCCACCCATCCC
>NW_022450703.1:0-1419 GCF_009761245.1 Sapajus apella
AAACGTATTAAATCTTGCCTTGAGGCCTAATATATGATCTTTCCCAGAGAACATTCCACATGTACTTTGAAGAATGTGTATTCTGCTGCTGGGGGAACTCATCTGTGTATGTCTGGTAGGTCCAATTCATCTATAGTATCGTTCAAGCCCACTGTTTCCTTCTTTATCTTCTGTCTGGGTGTTGTATCCATTATTGAAAGTGAGTTATTGGGTCAGGCACAGTGGCTCATGCCTGTAATCCCAGCACTTTGAAAGGCCAAGGCAGGTGGATCACTTGAGGTCAGGAGTTTGAGACCAGCCTGGCCAACATGGTGAAAACCTGTCTCTACTAAAAATGTCTGTGCGTGATGGCATACACCTGTAACGCCAGCTACTCTGAGGCTGAGGCACAGAAATCACTTGAATCCAGGAGGTTGCAGTGACTTGTCTCACGCCACTGCCCTCCCGCCTGAGTAACAGAGTCAGATTCTGTCTCAAAAAAAAAAAAAAAAAGTGACATGTTGAAGCTGCCTACTGTTATCATAGAATTACCTGTTTCTTCTTTCATTCTGTCAGTGTTTGCTTCATATATTTAGGAGCTCTGAGGGGCGTTGCATGCACATTTATAACTGTTGCATCTGTTTGGTGAATTGACTGTTATTATCTCTTAAAACAGCTTTTGACCTCAAGTCTATTTAGTCTGATATTAATCTATTTCCTCCTCCTTTTTTTTGGTTACCGTTTGCATGGAATATCTTTTTTCATCCTTTCACTTTCAACCAATGCATAAGTCTCTTACGGTCTTTTGATTGTAGAATTCATTTGCATTTTTAAAAACTATCATCGGACAAAACTCACTACCCTGGTGGGTGACTGTGCCATGTGGCCCACAGCCAAGGGCTCAGCGAGCAGTTGCTCTGGGAGGACTCCAGCACACCATTTACGGGGCCTCCCGGCACCAGTCTGCGGATTGTTTTTCTGCATGGCTCATGGTTTGTGTTCTCTCTCATTTCCTTCCTTCTGCCTGCCTGTGTGTTTAATTATTTGGTGTGACACACTTAGAATCCCTTCTCATTTCCTTTTGTGTACATTCTGTAGATATTTTCTTTGTAATTACCATGAGGATTACATAAAACATGCTGAAGTTATAGCAGTTGATTTTAAACTAGTAAGTTCAATCACATGCAAATACTCTACTCCTTGACAGCTCTATCCCTTCCTATGTTGTTGTTACATAGTATATCTATATTTTAGAGAGAGGATCTCACTCTGTCACCCAGGCTGGAGTGCAGTGGCACTCTCATAGCTCATTGTAACCTCAAGCCCCTGCACTCAAGCGACCCTCCATAGCTGAGACTACAGGTGCTCGCCACCATGCCTAATTTTTTTGAAAATAAATTATATATTTAACATAGACTTATGGTTACACATCTCTTTTAA
>NW_022450704.1:0-1419 GCF_009761245.1 Sapajus apella
TTTATTAAACTTACAGAGGTAAACAATTGTGCGAATGTAGCAGTTGAATAATCCTTTCTTTGGAGAATCTGGAAAGAGATATTTCCGGCAATATACAGAATCTTAAGAATTAGCTATAAGATCGCGTCTAAATCACATTAGAAACGTCTCTTTCAAACTGCTCTACTGTGTGTTCGTTCACCTTCGGAAGTTGCATCTATGTTTAGATTCAGCGAGTTAGGAACATGGTTCTCCAAAAAGCGGAGTTTGGATATCCCTGAGTGAATGGGAGTATAGGGTGTAATGAGAAATATAGGGCTCTAAAACCACAACGGAGCTATGTAGGGGAATGATTGTCAAGGTGCATATTAAACTTACAGTGTTAGACAATTGTGTGAATGCAGCAGTTCACTAACCATTTCTTTGGAGAATCTGGAAAGAGGTATTTCCAGCCATATACAGGTTCCTAACAATTAGCTTTAAGATCGCATCTAAATCACAGGAGTAACGCCTCTTTCAAACTGTTCCGGTGTGTGTCGGTTCACTCTCGGATGTTGCATCTATGTTTAGATTCAGCGAGTTAGAAATATGTTTCTCCAAATAGCGTCGTTTGTATATTCCTGAGTAAATGGGAGTATAGGGTGTAATGAGAAATATCTGGCTCTAAAACAAAAACGGATCTATGTAGCAGAATGATTGTCAAGGTGTATATTAAACATACAGAGTTAAACAATTTTGTGAATGTAGCAGTTCAGAAAATCTTTCTTAGGAGAATCTGGAAAGAGATATTTCCAGGTATAAACAGTCTCATAAGAATTAGCGGTACGATCGCGTATAAACCACAGGAGAAACGTCTCTTTCAAACTGCTCTGCTCTGTGTTCTTTGACCTTAGGAATTTGCATCTATGTTTCGATTCAGCGAGTTAGAAACACGTTTCTTCTAAAAGCTGCGTGTCGATATTCTTGAGTGAAAGGGAGTATACAGTGCAATGAGAAATATCTGGCTCTAAAACAAAAACGGAGCTATGTAGCAGAATGATTGTCAAGGTGTATATTCAACCTAGAGAGTTAAACAGATATGTGAATGTAGCAGTTCAGAAAAACTTTCTTTGGAGAATCTGGAAAGTGATATTTCCAGCCATATACAGGCTCATAAGAATAAGTGGTATGATCGCGTCTAAACCACAGGAGAATCGTCTCTTTCAAACTGGTCTCTTTTGTGTACGTTCACCTTCAGAAGTTGCATCCATGTTTAGATTCAGCGTGTTAGAAACACGTTTCTTCTGAAAGCTGCGTTTGGATATTCCTGAGTGAATGGGAATAATGGGTGTAATGAGAAATATCTGGCTCTAAAAGAAAAACGGAGCTATGTAGCAGAATGATGGTCAAGGTGTTTATTAAACTTACAGAGGTAAACAATTGTGCGAATGTAGCAGTTGA
>NW_022450705.1:0-1419 GCF_009761245.1 Sapajus apella
TTAAAAATTGTTTTCCTATACACAGGATCTTACTGTGTTGCCCAGGCTGCACTTGAACTCCTGAACTCAAGTGATTCTTTCAACTCAGCCTCCCAAAGTCCTAGAATTACAGGTGTGAGACACTGGGTGCTTCTGCAATTTCTTGACAGGATTATTCCCAACAATAAACAGTAATACATGGGCGCGTGCACAGACACACACACACACACACACACACACACATTCGGCTTCTATTGTGAAAATATCATTCTCCAGTATTTCCTGAGTCCTCAAAAGCCAATAGTTTGATCTTTGGAGGAGCACGAATGAACAAACTCAGTTTATCTGAGTTTCAGCCCAGTCACTTAGTAGCTGTGGGTCTTTGGACAGGTTCCTTGATGTAAAAGAGTTGTATAAACCACATATGCAATAAAGGCAAAATAACATCGATGGCAAAAATTGTAGCAATTTTCCTTTTTTTTATTTAGGCAGAGTCTCCTTCTGACACCCAGGCTGGAGTGCAGTGGCTTGATCATGGCTCATTGCAATCTCTGCCTCCTGGGTTGGAAAAATTCTCCTGCCCCAGCCTCCTGAGTACCTGGGATTACATATGTGCACCACCATGATAGGCTAATATTTGTATTTTTATTAGAGATGGGGTTTCACCATGTTGGCCAGGCTGGTCTTGAACTCCTGACCTCAGGTGATCCACCCACCTCAGCTTCCGAAAGGACCAGGAATACAGGCGTGAGCCACTGTGCCTGGCCATAGCAATTTTTCATCTCTCCTTTATCCATGCCCATTGCCAGGTGCATTTACAGCTGTTCCCATTGAGATACAGAACCTGTTTTACAAAATTTAAATGTGGCTGACCTTTATTTGCTCAGGGCAGTAGAAACTTGTGAACTGACAGTTTGCTACTTTGGGAAACGGCTCAAATGGTCTCGAATATTTATTTTTTCTTTTCTTTTCTTTTTATTTATTTATTATTATTTTATTTTTTTGAGACGGAATCTTGCTCTGTTGCCCAGGCTGGAGTGAAGTGGCGCAATCTCATCTCACTGCAACCACCGCCTCTCAGGTTCAAGCGATTCTCCTGCCTCAGCCTCCTGAGTAGCTGAGATTACAGGCGGCTGCCACCACGCCTGGGTAATTTTAGAGACAGGGTTTCACCGTGTTAGCCACTATGGTCTTGACTGTGCCTTGCCCGCCTTTTTCTTTTTAAAGTTTGGCAACGGCCAGTGCAGTGACTTCCCAGCACTTTGGAAGGCAGAGGCAGTCGGATCACCTGAGGTCAGGAGTTCGAGACCAGTAGGGACAACATGGTGAAACCCTGTGTTTAATAAAACATAAAAATTAGCCGGGCATGGTGGCGGGTGCCTGGAATCCCAACTACTCGGGAGGCTGAGGCAGGAGAATCACTTGAGCCTGGAAGGCAAA
>NW_022450706.1:0-715 GCF_009761245.1 Sapajus apella
GGGCCAGATATTTCTCATTAAACCCTATACTCCCATTCACTCAGGAACATCCAAACGCAGCTTTTTGGAGGAACGTGTTTCTAACCCGCAGAATCTAAACATAAATGAAACTTCCGAAGGTGAACGAACACACAGTGGAGCAGTTTGAAAGAGACGTTTCTCGTATGATTTAGAAGCGATCTTACAGCTAATTCTTAAGAGTCTGTATAGGGTTGGAAATATCTCTTTCCAGATTCTCCAAGGAAAGTGTTAGTGAACTGCTACCTTCACACAATTGTTTAACTCTTTAAGTTTAATATACACCTTGACAGTCATTCTGCTACATAGCTCCATTTTTGTTTTAGAGCCAGATGTTTCTCATTGCACTGTATACTCCCGTTCACTCTAGAATATCGACACGCAGCTTTTAGAAGAAACGTCTTTCTAACTCGCTGAATCGAAACATAGATGCAACTTCCCAATGTCAACGAACACACAGCAGAGCAGTTTGAAAGAGACGTTTCTCCTGTGGTTTAGACGCTATCTTACCTCTAATTCTTATTAGCCTGTTAAGGGCTGGAAATTTCTCTTTCCAGATTCTCCAAAGAAAGATTTTCTGAACTGCTACATTTGCACAACTGTTTAACTCTATATGTTGAATATACACCTTGACAATCATTCAGCTACACAGCTCCGTTTTTGTTTTAGAGTCAGATATTTCTCATGACACCCCATA
>NW_022450706.1:815-1419 GCF_009761245.1 Sapajus apella
AAGGTGAACGAACACAGAGCAGAGCAGTTTGAAAGAGACGTTTCTCCTGTGGTTTAGACGCGATCTTAAAGCTAATTCTTATGAGCCTTTATATGGCTGGAAATATCTCTTTCCAGATTCTCCAAAGAAAGGGTTTAAGAACTGCTACATTCACACATCTGTTTAACTCTATATGTTGAATGAACACCTTGACAATCATTCACCTGCATAGCTGGGTTTCTGTTTTAGAGCCAGATATTTCTCATTACACCCTATTCTCCCATTCACTCAGGAATAGCCAAACGCAGATTTTAGAAGAAACGTGTTTCTATCTCGATGAAATAAACATAGATGCAACTTCCTAAGGTTAACGAACACACAGCAGAGCAGTTTGAAAGAGACGGTTCTCCTGTGGTTCAGATGCGATCTTACCGCTAATTCTTATGAGCCTGTATATGGCTGGAAAAATCTCTTTGCAGATTCTCCAAAGAAAGGGTTTAAGAACTGCTACATTCACATATCTGTTTAACTCTATATGTTGAATATACACCTTGACAATCCTTCAGGTACAAAGCTCCGTTTTTGTTTTAGAGCCAGATATTTCTCATTACACGCTATACTCCCA
>NW_022450707.1:0-1419 GCF_009761245.1 Sapajus apella
CTCCTACCGAGGCTGGGCCACACCCTGAGCTGTTGGGAGCCCCTCGCCGTGCCTTGTTTTGTTCAGCTCTGGTATATGCTAACCCTGCAGCTCCCGGAGGACTTCATCTTTGCCTGTGAAGGACTCTGTCTGCTTAATAACTACGCGTGGAGTGGGGAGCGTTTCAGCGCATGACACATCAAACACCCCCCTCACCCCGAGATGACGCCCGAGCCTGCAGAAGCCCTTCCTGTGTGGCTCCAAACACTGGGCATGATTAAATGGGTCATAAATTTTTGCAACCTGGCTTCAAAAGAGGGGAACAAACCGTTCTCCAGGGAGGCCGGAGGCCAGGCCCCTCCTAATCAGAAGGTGATTTTGGCTTTCAGCAGACCAAGGTTTCCATACCTTACCAAATTTTCTCATTTCCTTAAATGTTCTTTCTCTAATAATTCTTTTTTAGACAGTCTCCTGCCTCAGCCCCCGAGTAGCTGGGATTACAGGTGTGCACCACCATGCCCAGCTAATTTTTGTATGTTTAGTGGAGATGAGGTTTTCACCATGTTGGCCAGGCTGGTCTCAAACACCTGACCTCAAGTGATCCGCCCGCCTCAGCCTCCCAGAGTACTGAGAATTACAGGCATGAGCCTGTAATTATTAGAATTATTAGAGAAACATACCCAGCCTTTCTCTAATAATTCTAAATGTGGGCCACAATCAGACTTTCAACAAAGGTAACTGAGCATTGGCAAGGGCAGCATGGGGCAGTCAACCCAGGGGGTCCAAGGAAGCTCCCGGACCTGGGGAAGCTAAACAGGTAGGAACTCTTTCACATGACCTGCCAGACGTTAGGGTCTAGGGTCTTGATGATGAGACCTTCATTTAAAAAATTTTTTTAACATTTTTTCTGAGAGACAAAGTCTCATTCTGTCGCCCAGGCTGGAGTGCAGAGGTATGATCAATGCTCACTGTGACCTTAAACTGCTGGGCTCAAGTGACTCTCCTGCCTCAGCCTCCCCAGCAGCTGAAACTATAGGCACTCACCACTACACCTGACTATTTTTTTTAAGTCTTTGTAGAGATGGGGTCTCATTATATTGCTCAGGCTTGTCTTGAAGTCCTGGCCTCCAGCAATCCTCCCACCTCTGCCTCCCAAAGTGCTGGGATTACAGGCATGAGCCATGGTGCCCGGTCTCCAGACCTTCATTTTTCTAAAGATTTTTAAAAATATTATTTTAGGCCGGGCGCGGTGGCTCAAGCCTGTAATCCCAGCACTTTGGGAGGCCGAGGCGGGTGGATCACGAGGTCAAGAGATCGAGACCATCCTGGTCAACATGGTGAAACCCCGTCTCTACTAAAAATACAAAAAAATTAGCTGGGCATGGTGGTGCGTGCCTGTAATCCCAGCTACTCAGGAGGCTGAGGCAGGAGAATTGCCTG
>NW_022450708.1:0-1419 GCF_009761245.1 Sapajus apella
CAGTCTCCAGGATAGCTGGGACTGCAGGTGTGAGCCACCATGCCTGGCCTTGATGGGAACAAGTGCCCAGAGAAAGTGCAGGGCCACATCAGGTTCAGGCATGCCACAAGGGCAAAGCCAGTGTACACCCTCCCAACTGAGGAATTCAAGGAATACAAACACCTAAAAGCATGTAGATGGATTGGTTAAAGTACCACCCAGTCAGTCATCTCCTAGCAATAATTTATGGAGAATGTCCGGGATAGAAAAGGAAGAATGAAACAAGAAAATATCACAGGGTGGTGGGGTGATTAGGAGAACTCAGGAGAGATGGAGTGATTTAAATCCCAGAAGTGTTGGCTGGGCAAAGTGGCTCACACCTGTAATCCCAGAACTTTGGGAGGCCAAGGCAGGTGGATCACTTGAGGTCAGGAGTTTGAGACCAGCCTGGCCAACATGGCAAAACACTGTCTTTACTAAAAAAAAATACAAAAATTAGCCACGTTTGGTGGTGAGCACCTGTAATCCCAGCTACTCAGGAGGCTGAGGCAGGAGAATTGCTTGAACCCAGGAGACGGAGGTTGCTGTGAGCTGAGATTTCACCGCTGTACTCCAGTTTTGGTGAAAGTGCAAGACCCTGTCTCAAGAAATAAAACTAAAAATAAATAAATAAATAAGAGAAGCATCACTAAGAATTTTTTTTTTTTTGAGACAGCCTCGCTCTGTTGCCCAGGCTGCCGTGCAGTGACGGGATCTCGGCTCGACCTCTGCCTCCTGAGTTCAAGCGATTTTCTGCCTCAGCTTCCCAAGTAGCTGGGATTACAGGCACCTGTCATCACACCCTGCTATTTTTTTTTTTTTTTGTATTTTTAGTAGAGATAGGATTTCACCATTTGGCCAGGCTGGTCTTGAACTCCTGACCACCAGATCCACTCACCTCAGCCTCCCAAAGTGCTGGGGTTACAGACATGAGCCACCGCACCCAGCCAAGAAGAGGTTTGTTAATTGAGTTCTGAATGACAGAAGGTGTTTGATTGAAGGGGGGCTAAAGAAAGACTCAAATGCCTAGGAGTTCGAAATCAGCTTGTGCAATATAGAGACCTTGTCTCTACAAAAACAACCAACCAACCAAAAATTAGCTGGGTGTGGTGGCAGTGGACTCTGGTGCCAGCTACTGAGGAGGCTGAGGCCAGAGAATTGCTAGGGCCTGGGAGGTTGAGGCTGCCATGAGTTGTGATCACCCCACTGGATTCAGCCTGTGAGTCTGAGACCCTGTTTAAAAAAAACACACACACAAAAATAGAGGCCTGAACATGAATAATTATTCATGAGTGACCCTCTGTTGAACCAACAAAGCTGCCCCCAGATCCTGAACCATCAGAAACTGTAAGATAATAAATGTTGATTGTTTCAACAATTCATGTAAATGGCCCACCAAGT
>NW_022450709.1:0-800 GCF_009761245.1 Sapajus apella
TTCTCATTACACCCTATACTCCCAATAACCCAGGAATATCCAAACACCGCTTTTAGAAGAAAACTGTTTCTAACTCGCTGAATCTAAACATAGATGCAACTTCCTAATGTGAACCAAACACAGCAGAGCAGTTTGAAAGAGACGTTTCTCTTGTGGTTTAGACGCGATCTTACCACTAAATCTTATGAGCCTGTATATTGCTGGAATTATCTCTTTCCAGATTCTCCAAAGAAAGTGTTTTTGAACTGCGACATTAACACACCTGTTTAACTCTGTAAGTTGAACATACACCTTGACAATCATTCTGCTACATAGCTCCGTTCTTGTTTTAGAGCCTGATATTTCTAAATAAACCCTATACTCCCATTCACTCAGGAATATCTAAACGAAGCTTTTTGGAGAAACGTGTTTCTAATTCGCAGAATCTAAACATAGATGGAACTTCCTAAATGGAACGAACACACAGTGCAGCAGTTTGAAAGAGACGTGTCTCGTATGATTTAGATGCCATCTTAAAGCTAATTCTTAGGAGTTTGTATAAGGCTGGAAAGATCTCTTTCCAGATTCTCCAAAGAAAGGGTTAGTGAACTGCTACATTCACACCATTGTGTAACTCTGTAAGTTGAATATACACCTTGACAATCATTCTGATACATAGCTCCGTTTTTGTTATAGATCCAGATATTTCTCATTACACTGTATACTCTCATTCACTCAAGAATATCGACACGCAGCTTTTAGAAGAAACGTGTTACTAACTCGCTGAATCGAAACATAGATGCAAGTTCCTAAGGTCAACG
>NW_022450709.1:900-1419 GCF_009761245.1 Sapajus apella
GCTACATTCACACAATTGTTTAACTCTGTAAGTTGAATATACACCTTGACAATCATTCTTCCACATAGCTCCGTTGTTGTTTTAGAGCCCGATATTTCTCATTACACCCTATGCTCCCAATAACCCAGGAATATCCAAACGCAGGTTTTAGAAGAAACCTGATTCTATGTCTTGGAGTCTAAGCATAGATGCAACTTCCTAAGGTGAAGGAACACCCAGCAGAGAAGTTTGAAAGAGCCGTTTCTCCTGTGGTTTAGACGCGATCTCACTGCTAATTCTTATATGTCCGTATGTGGCTGGAAATATCTCTTTCCAGATTCTCCAAGGAAAGTGTTTCTGAACTGCTACATTCACAAATCTGTCTTACTCTGTAAGTTAAATACACACCTTAACAATAATTCTTCTACATAGCTCCGTTTTTGTTTTAGAGCCAGATATTTCTCATTTCACCCTATGCTTTCATTGACTCAGCAATATCCAAACGCAGATTTTAGAAGAAACGTGTTTCCAACTCGCTGA
>NW_022450710.1:0-1419 GCF_009761245.1 Sapajus apella
CTACTGGTACTAACTTACTGTATTAGTTCATTCCCATGCTGCTATAAAGAACTGCCCAAGACTGGTTAGATTATAAAGGAAAGAGGTTTGACTCGCAGTTCACAGGGCTGGGAAGGCCTCAGGAATCTTACAATCAAAGCAGAAGAGAAAGCAAACATTTCCTTCTTCACACAGTAACAGGAAGGAGAAGAACTGAGTGAAAGTAAAAGCCCCTTACAAAATCATCAGATCTCTTGAGAACATAGTAATATGAGAATAGCATGGGGAAAACCATCCCCATGATTCAATTATCTCCCACCAGGTCCCTCTCACAACACTTGACATTATGGGAACCACAATTCAAGATTAGATTTGAGTAAGAACACAATATCATCATCTTTTAGCACCAAAAGTTATTTTTTAAATATTGGAGATCTAATGTACAGCATGGCGACTACAGTTAATAATAATGTATTATGTATAATACTTGAAATGTACTAAGAGAGCTGCCCCTAGCTTTCCAATGCTTTTCTGAATTACTTCTCCTGTAGCCTCACCAAATTGTTAACTCAATCTATGCCGACTCACTGTGCAGTGGCCTGATATTGACTCTCTCACTGAGCAATCCAGGCCAAATTCCAACAGTTTTACCTTATAAAGTGCTTCTTTTCTATTAAAAACTTTCTCTTTATTTTATTAAAGCTTCATTAAAAGCAACCGTCTATGTACTGACAAGAATCACTTTCATCCTTCACTTCAGTCTTTACGACATTTCACATGGCCATATTGGGCTACTCTGGCTGCCACTTCTTCCCACAGGATACCGTTGACATGGCTCACATTGACATTGTACCTGCCTTCCTAGTTGTTTTAGGGTGATAACACAGCAGTCTCAAATCTTGGCACAGAATGACACATCTGCATGCTGGTGGCCTGTTTCAGGAGAAAAAGCATCACTTTACATTACAAAGCCCCCAAAAATCAAGGTTCTATTTCTTACTGAAGAAACTACTAATTAGCAAGCTTTGGGTTGTCAAAGGATCTTATTTGTTGAGATTGTTGACTTTCAACATCTATATTTATCTTACGAACAAAATTAATGTACATTGCTAAAAGCATTAATTGCCAAATATCAAGGCTTAACATGTCAAGATAAAATTATTTGTGAAAAGTTTATTGCCAGAAAATCACAGTGTGACCTGTATCACTACTTTATTGTCAAAGATGCTCAAGTTCAATATAGTGAAACATAATTTGAAAAAATTGTTTGATGTTTCTAAGAGTTGGGTCAAAAAAATAACACTTTTTTCTAGTGCAAAAATTTTATATTTTCTAATTTGTCACTTTTCTCTTTCACAGTTATGACTCAGGAAAAATGCACCGTTTCTCTAAAATATAATATTGGCATATTTTAGGATAGCCATTATTGAATACATAATA
>NW_022450711.1:0-1419 GCF_009761245.1 Sapajus apella
TGCTTGTTTTTGTCTGGTTTGTCAAAGATCAGATGGTTGTAGATATGATGCATTGCCTCCGAGACCTCTGTTCTGTTCCATTGGTCTATATCTCTGTTTTGGTACCAGTACCATGCTGTTTTGAATACTGTAGCCTTGTAGTATAGTTTGAAATCCGGTAGTGTGATGCCTCCCGCTTTGTTCTTTTTGCTTAGAATTGACCTGGCTATGCGGTCTCTCTTTTAGTTCCATATGAAGTTTAAGGTGGTTTTATCCAGCTCTGTGAAAAAGGTCATTGGTAGCTTGATGGGGATAGCATTGAATCTGTAAATTACTCTGGGCAGTATGGCCATTTTCACGATATTGATTCTTCCTAACCATGAACATGGAATGTTTCTCCATCTGTTTGTGTCCTCTCTTATTTCGTTGAGCAGTGACTTGTAGTTCTCCTTGAAGAGGTCCTTTACGTTCCTTGTTAGTTGTATTCCTAGGTATTTTATTCTCTTTGTGGCAATTGTGAATGGAAGGTTGTTCTTGATTTGGCTCTCTTTAAGTCTGTTATTGGTGTATAGGAATGCATGTGATTTTTGCACACTGATTTTGTATCCTGAGACTTTGCTGAAGCTGCTTATCAGTTTCAGGAGATTTGGGGCTGAAACTATGGGGTCTTCTAAATATACAATCATATCGTCTGTAAATAAAGACAATTTGACTTCCTCCTTTCATATTTGAATACTCTTTATTTCTTTTTCTTGCCTGATTGCTCTGGCTAGACCTTCTAGTACTATATTGAATAGGAGTGGTGAGAGAGGGCATCCTTGTCTGGTGCCACAATTGAAGGGGAATGCTTCCAGTTTTTGCCCATTCAGTATGATATTGGCTGTTGGTTTGTAGTAGATAGCTTTTACTATTTTGAGATACGTTCCGTCAGTACCTAGCTTATTGAGGGTTTTTAGCATAAAGGGCTGCTGAATTTTGTCAAAGGCCTTCTCTGCATCAGTTGAGATAATCATGTGGTTTTTGTCTTTGGTTCTATTGATATGGTGAATTACGTTTATAGACTTGCGCATGTTGAACCAGGCTTGCATCCCTGGGATGAAGCCTACTTGATCATGGTGGGTAAACTTTTTGATGTGCTGTTGCAGTCGGCTTGTCAGTATTTTATTGAAGATTTTTGCATCTATGTTCATCATGGATATTGGCCTGAAGTTTTCTTTTCTTGTTGAGTCTCTGCCGGGTTTTGGAGTCAGGATGATGTTGGTCTCATAAAATGATTTGGGAAGAATTCCCTCTTTTTGTATTTTTTGGAATAGTTTCAGAAGGAATGGTACCAGCTCCTCTTTGTATGTCTGGTAGAATTCGGCTGTGAACCCGTCTGGACCTGGGCTTTTTATTTTGGGTGGTAAGCTCTTAATTGCTGCCTCAACTTCAGACCTTGTT
>NW_022450712.1:0-843 GCF_009761245.1 Sapajus apella
TACAGCTTAACAACCATTCTACTAGATAGCTGCGTTTTTGTTTTAGAACAAGATATTTCTCATTACAGCCTACAGTCTCATTCACTCTGGAATACCCAAACGCAGCTTAAAAGAAACGTGTTTCTACCTCGCTGAATCTAAACATAGATGCAACTTCCTAAGGTGAGCGAACAGAAAGCAGAGCAGTTGGAAATACATGTTTCTCCTGTCTTTTAAACGCAGTCTTACTGCTATTTCTTATAGGCCTGTATATGTCTGGAAATATAAGTTTACAGATTCTCCAAAGAAAGGATTTCTGAACTGCTGCACACAGAAACCAGTTTAACTCTGTAAGTTGATTGTACAGCTTGACAACCATTCTGCTAGATAGCTGCTTTTTTGTTTTAGAGCAAGTTGTTTCTGATTACGGCCTACAGGCTCTTTCACACTGGAATATCCAAACGCTGCTTTTAGAAGAAATGTGTTTCTAACTCGCTGAATCTAAACATAAATGCAACTTCCTAAGGTGAACGAACACAAAGCAGAGCAGTTAGAACTAGATGTTTCTCCTGTGTTTTAAACACAGTCTTACAGCTAGTTCTTATAAGCCTATATATGGCAGGAAATACCTGTTTCCAGATTCTCCAACGAAAGGATTTCTGAAATACTGCACACACACATCAGTTTAACTCTGTAAGAAGATTGTACAGCTTGACAATCATTCTCTTAAATAGCAGCGTTTTTGTTTTAGAGCAAGATATTTCTCATTACACCCTATAGTCTCAGTCACTCTGGAATAACCAAACAGAGCTTATAGAAGAAACACGTTTCTTCTATAAGCTCTGTTTGGTTATTCCAGAGTGA
>NW_022450712.1:943-1419 GCF_009761245.1 Sapajus apella
ATGGCAGGAAATACCTGTTTCCAGATTCTCCAACGAAAGGATTTCTGAAATACTGCACACACACATCAGTTTAACTCTGTAAGAAGATTGTACAGCTTGACAATCATTCTCTTAAATAGCAGCGTTTTTGTTTTAGAGCAAGATATTTCTCATTACACCCTATAGTCTCAGTCACTCTGGAATAACCAAACAGAGCTTATAGAAGAAACGTGTTTCCAGCTCGATGATTCTAAACATAGATGCAACTTCCTAAGGTGAACGAACAAAAGGCAGAGTTGTTTCTACGAGACATTTCTCCTGTGTTTTAAACGCAGTCTTCCTGCTTGTCTCATATGCCTGTATATGTCTGGAAATATCTGTTTCTAGATTGTCCAAAGAAAAATTTCTGAAATGTTGCACACACACATCACTTGAACTCTGTAAGTTGATTCTACAGCTTAACAACCCGTCTGCTAGTTAGCTGCGTTTTTGGTTTA
>NW_022450713.1:0-1419 GCF_009761245.1 Sapajus apella
TGCAATTAGGAAAGGGGGAAATCAAATTGTCTATTTGCAGACAACATGATTGTATATAGAGGACCCCATCATATCAGCCTAAAATCTCCTGAAACTGATAAGCAACTTCAGCAAAGTCTCAGGATACAAAATCAATGTGCAAAAATCACAAGCATTCCTATACACCAATAACAGGCTCACAGGGAGCCAAAACAAGAATGAACTGTCATTCACAATTGCTACAAAGAGAATAAAATACCTAGGAACACAACTAACAAAGAATGTAAAGAACCTCTTCAGGGAGAACTACAAACCACTGCTCAACAAAATAAGAGAGGACACAAACAGATGGAGAAACATTCCATGCTCATGGTTAGAAAGAATCAATATCTTGAAAATGGACCGTACTGCCCAAAGTAATCTATAGATTCAATGCTATCCCCATCAAGCTACCAATGGCCTTCTCCACAGAACTGGAAGAAACCACCTTAAACTTTGTATGGAACAAAAAGAGAGCCCGCATAGCCAAGTCAATACTAAGCAAAAAGAACAAAGCGGGAGGCATCACACTACCGGACTTCTAACTATACTACAAGGCTACAGTAATCAAAACACCATGGTACTAGTTCCAAAACGGACATATAGAGCAATGAACACAACAGAGGCCTTGGAGGCAACACCACACATATACAACCATCCAATCCTTGACAAACCTGACAAAAACAAGCAATGGGGAAATGATTCCCTGTTTAATAGATGGTGTGGGGAAAACTAGCTAGCCATGTGCAGGAAGCAGAAAATAGACCCCTTCCTGACATCTTATACTAAAATTAACTCCAGATGGATTAAAGACTTAAACATAAGAACTAGCACCATAAAAACGCAAGAAGAAAATCTAGGCAAAACCATTCAGGACATAGGCATAGGAAAGGAATTCATGACTAAAACACAAAAAGCACTGTTACCAAAAGCCAAAGTAGACAAATGGGGCCTAATCAAACTGCACAGCTTCTGCACAGCAAAAGAAACAATCATTAAAGCAAATCAGCAACCAACAGAATGGGAAAAAAATTTTGCAATCTACCCATCTGACAAAGGGCTGATATCCAGAATCCACAAAGAACTAAAACAGATTTACAAGAAGAAAACAAGCAAACCCATTCAAAAGAGGGTGAAGGATAGGAGCAGACACTTTACAAAGAAGACATATATGAGGCCAATAAACATGAAAAAATGCTCATCATCACTGGTCACTAGAGAAATGCAAATCAAAACGACATTGAGATACCATCTTACACCAGTTAGAATGGTGATCATTAAAAAATCTAGAGACAACAGATGCCGGAGAGGATGTGGAGAAATGGGAACACTTTTACACTGTTGGTGGGAGTGTAAATTAGTTCAACCATTGTGGAAGACAGTGTGGCGATTCCTCAAGGA
>NW_022450714.1:0-271 GCF_009761245.1 Sapajus apella
TTTTTTTTTTTTGAGATGGAGTTTCGCTCTTGTTACCCAGGCTGGAGTGCAATGGCGCGATCTCGGCTCACCGCAACCTCCGCCTCCTGGGTTCAGGCAATTCTCCTGCCTCAGCCTCCTGAGTAGCTGGGATTACAGGCACACGCCACCATGCCCAGCTAATGTTTTTGTATTTTTAGTAGAGACGGGGTTTCACCATGTTGACCAGGATGGTCTCGATCTCTTGACCTCGTGATCCACCCACCTCGGCCTCCCAAAGTGCTGGGATTAC
>NW_022450714.1:371-1418 GCF_009761245.1 Sapajus apella
GTCCTGCTCTGTAGGCTGAGTGCAGTGGTGTGATCATAGCTCACTGCAGCCTCAACCTCCTGGGCTCAAGAGATCCTCCCACCTCAACCTCCCAAAGTGTAGGGACCACAGGCATGCACCGATGCAGCCAGGTGAGTTAACTTTTCTATGTGGGCCTGCTGCTGTCCGGCCCTGGCAGGCAGGGGCTGCTCGCTCCCTTGCTTGCTGGCTGGCCAGGCGTTCTGTGGTGGTGGATAGCAAGCCGGTTGAGAAAGAGGGCGCTGTTCGGAGGGCGAGAGTATGTTGCAGATGCAGCCCTGATGGTCCGGCAGTGGGGAGTAACGGGACGTCACCACGGGGCTTCTTCACCCCCAAACAGTGCAGCGAGAGCGGAGACCGCAGTGCCGCCCTCCGGTCCTGGGGAGCCAGCTCTGTGGGGAACCTTCCCCGCCTGGGCACCCACACCGACGCCCAGCGACCAAATCTAGTCCCTAGGTGGAATCAAAGGCACAGACCACCACACATGGCTAATTTTAAAATTTTTGTAGAGCTAGAGTCTTGTTGTGTTGCCCAGGCTGGTATCAAACTCCTAGGCCCAAGCGATCCTTCTGCCTTGGCCTCCCAAAGTGCTAGGATTACAGGCATGAGCCACCACGCCTAGCCAACTCCAGGAGATTGTCCAGGATTGTCCAGGGGGGCCCAGTGTAATCACAGTGATCCTTATGAGAGGGACACAGGAGGAGTCAGAGTTGCGGGAGAAGACAGTGTAATGACAGAGGCAGAGATTGGAGAGGCACTCTGAAGAAGGAGGAAGTGGCCACAAGCCAAGGAATATAGGTGGCCACTAGAAGCTGGAAAAATCAAAGAAGCAGATTTTCCTCTCTCAGCCTACAGAAGGAACAAGCCTTGCTGACTCCTTGACTTCAGAGTGCTGGGTCTCATTTTGGACTTTTCACCTACAGAACTATAAAAAAATTGACTTGTGGTCAGGCACAGTGGCTCATGCTGTAATCCCAGCACTTTGGGAGGCTGAAACAGGTGGATGGCTTGAGCCCAGGAGTTCAAGAC
>NW_022450715.1:0-1270 GCF_009761245.1 Sapajus apella
CGAGAAAGGGTTAGTGAACTGCTACATTCACACAATTGTTTAACTCTGTAAGTTTAATATACACCTTGACAATCATTCTGCTACATAGCTCCGTTATTGTTTTAGAGCCAGATATTTCTCATTAAACCCTATGCTCCTATTGACTCAGGAATATCGAATCGCATCTTTTTCGAGAAACGTGTTTCTAACTCGCAGAATCTAAACATTGATGCAACTTCCGAAGGTGAACGAGCACACAGTAGAGCAGTTTGAAAGAGACGTTTCTCGTATGATTTACATGCGATCTTAAAGCTAATTCTTTTTTTTTCCCATTTATTTATTTTATTGTATTTTACATTTTGGGGTACATGTGAAGAACATGCAAATTTGTTGCATAGGAACACACGTGGCAGTGTAATTTGCTGCCTTCCTCCCCATCACCTACATCTGGCATTTCTCCCCTTGCTACCTCTCCCATGCTTCCCACCCCCCTCCATCCCTCCCCTATTTCCCCCCAACTGACCCCAGTGTGTAGTGCTCCCCTCCCTGTGTCCATGTGTTCTCTTTGTTCCACACCCGCCTATGAGTGAGAACATGCGGTGTTTGATCTTCTGCTCTCCTGTCAGTTTGCTGAGAATGATGGTTTCCAGGTTCATCCATGTCCCCACAAAGGACCCTAACTCATCGTTTTTGACGGCTGCATAATATTCCATGGTGTATATGTGCCACATTTTCCCTATCCAGTCTATCGTCAATGGGCATTTGGGTGTGTTCCAGGTCTTTGCTATTGTAAACAGTGCTGCAATGAACATTCGTGTACACGTGTCCTTATAGTAGAACGATTTGTAATCCTTTGGATATATACCCAGTAATGGGATTGCTGGGTCAAATGGAATATCTATTTCTAGGTCCTTGAGGAATCGCCACACTGTCTTCCACAATGGTTGAACTAATTTACACTCCCACCAACAGTGCAAAAGTGTTCCTATTTCTCCACATCCTCTCCAGCATCTGTTGTCTCCAGATTTTTTAATGATCGCCATTCTAACCGGCGTGAGATGGTATCTCAGTGTAGTTTTGATTTGCATTTCTCTGATGACCAGTGATGATGAGCATTTTTTCATATGTTTGTTGGCCTCACGTATGTCTTCTTTTGAGAAGTGTCTGTTCATATCCTTTGCCCACTTTTGAATGGGCTTGTTAGTTTTTTTCTTGTAAATCTGCTTTAGTTCTTTGTAAATTTTGGATATCAGCCCTTTGTCAGATGGGTAAACTGCAAAAATTTTTTCCC
>NW_022450716.1:0-1418 GCF_009761245.1 Sapajus apella
AGAATATCCTAACGCAGATTTTAGAAGAAACGTTTTTCTAACTCTCTGTATCTAAACATGGAGGCAACTTCCTAAGGTGAACGAACACAAAGCAGAGCAGTTTGAAATAGACCTTTCTCCAGTGTATTAAACGCAGTCTTACTGGTAGTTCTCATAAACCTGTATATGGCTGGATATATTTGCTTCCAGATTCTCGAAGCAAAGGATTTCTGAGCTGCTGCAAACACACATCACTTTAACGCTGTAAGATGATTGTACAGCTTCACAACCATTCTGCTAGATAGCTGCGTTTTTGTTTTAGAGCAAGATGTTTCTGTTAACGGCCTATAGGCTCTTTCACACGGGAATATCCAAACGCTGCTTTTTGAAGAAACGTGTTTCTAACTCGCTGAATCTAAACATAGATGCAACTTCCTAAAGTGAACGAACACAAAGCAGAGCATTTTGAACTAGACGTTTCTCCGGTGTTTTAAACGCAGTCTACTACTAGGTCTTAAATGCCTGGGTAAGGCTGGATATATCTGTTTGCAGATTCCCCAAAGAAAAGATTTCAGAACCTCTGCACACACACATCAATTTAACTCCATAAGATGATTTTACAGCTTGACAACCATTCTGCTAGATAGCTGCATTTTTGTTTTAGAGTAAGATGTTTCTGATTACGGCCTGCAGGCTCTTTCACACTGGAATATCGAAACGCTGCTTTTAGAAGAAACATGTTTCTAACTCGCTGAATCTAAACAGAAATGCAACTTCCTATTGTGAACGAACACAAAACAGAGCAGTTTGAACTTCATGTTTCCAATGTGTTTTAAACGCAGTCTTACTGCTAGTTCATATAAGCCTGCATATGGCTGGAAATATCTGCTTCCAGATTCTCCAACGGAAGGATTTCTGAACTACTGACCACACAGGTCAGTTTAACTCTGTAAGAAGATTGTACAGCTTGACAACCATTCTGCTAGATAGCTGCGTTGTTGTTTTAGAGCAAGATATTTCTCATTACTTCCTTTAGTCTCAGTCATTCTGGAATATCCAAGCGCAGCTTTTAGAAGAAACGTGTTTCTAACTCGCTGAATCTAAACACAGATGCAACTTCCTAAGGTGAACGAACACAAAGCAGAGCAGTTTGAACTAGACGTGTCTCCGATGTTTTAAACGCTGTCTTACTGCTAGGTCTTAAATTCCTAAGTAAGGCTGGAAATATCTGTTTCCAGATTCCCAAAAGAAAAGATTTCAGAACCTCAGCACACACACATCAATTTAACTCCATAAGATGATTTTACAGCTTGACAACCATTCTGCTACATAGCTGCTTTTTTGTTTTAGAGCAAGATGTTTCTGATTACGGCCTGTAGGCTCTTTCACACAGGAATATCCAAACACTGCTTTCAGAAGAAACGTGTTTCTAACTTGCT
>NW_022450717.1:0-88 GCF_009761245.1 Sapajus apella
TGTGAATGTGGCAGTTCACTAATCCTTTCTTTGGAGAATCTGGAAAGGATTAGTGAACTGCCACATTCACACAATTGTTTAACTCTGT
>NW_022450717.1:188-1418 GCF_009761245.1 Sapajus apella
CCAGCCATATACAGACTCTTAAGAATTAGCTTTAAGATCGCATCTAAATCATACTAGAAACGTCTCCTTCAAACTGCTCCAGTGTGTGTTATTTCACCTTCGGAAGTTGCATGTATGTTTAGATTCTGCGAGTTAGAAACACGTTTCTCCAAGAAGCTGCGTTTGGATATTCCTGAGTCAATGGGAGTATAGGGTTGAATGAGAAATATCTGGCTCTAAAACAAAAGCGGAGCTATGAGGCAGAATGATTGTCAAGATGTATATTAAACTTACAGAGTTAAACAATTTTGTGAATGAGGCAGTTCACTATTCCTTTCTTTGGAGAATCTGGAAAGAGATATTTCCAGCCATATACAGACTCTTAAGAATTAGCTTTAAGATCGCATCTAAATCATACGAGAAACGTCTCCTTCAGACTGCTCCAGTGTGTGTTCTTTCACCTTCGGAAGTTGCATCTATGTTTAGATACTGCGAGTTAGAAACACGTTTCTCCAAAAAGGTGCGTTTTTATATTCCTGAGTGAATGGGAGTGCAGGGTTTAATGAGAAATATCTGGCTCTAAAGCAAAAACGGAGCTATGTAGCAGAATAATTGTCAAGGTGTATATTAAACTTACAGAGTAAAATTTTTGTGTGAATGTAGCAGTTCACGAACCCTTTCTTTGGAGAATCTGGAAAGAGATACTTCCAGCCATATACAGACTCTTAAGAATTAGCTTTAAGATCGCATCTAAATCATAGCAGAAACGTCTCTTTCAAACTGCTCCACTGTGTTAGTTCACCTTCGGAAGTTGCATCTATGTTTAGATTCTCCAGTTAGAACCACGTTTCTCCAAAAAGCTGCGTTTGGATATTCCTGTGTGAATGGGAGTATAGGGTTTAATGAGAAATATCTGGCTCTAAAACAAAGACGGAGCTCTGTAGCAGAATGATTGTCAAGGTGTGTATTAAACTTACAGAGTTAAACAATTGTGTGAATGTAGCAGTTCACTAACACTTTCTTTGGATAATCTGGAAGAGATATTTCCAGCCATATGCAGACTCTTAAGAATTAGCTATAAGATCGCATCTAAATCGTACGAGAAACGTCTCTTTCAAACTGCTCCACTGTGTGTTCGTTCACCTTCAGAAGTTGCATCTATGTTTAGATTCTCCAGTTAGAAACACGTTTCTGTAAAAAGCTGCGTTTGGATATTCCTGAGTGAATGGGAGTATAGGGTTTAATTAGAAA
>NW_022450718.1:0-709 GCF_009761245.1 Sapajus apella
TCTCTTTCAAACTGCTCTGCTTCGTGTTCGTTCACCTTAGGAAGTTGAATCTATGTTTTGTTTCAGCGATTTAGAAACACGTTTGTTCTAAAAGCTGCGTTTGGATATTCCTGAGTGAATTGTTGTATAGGGTGTAATCGGAAATATCTGTCTCTAAAACAAAAATGGAGCTATGTAGGAGAATGATTGTCAAGGTGTATATTCAACTTACAGAGATAAACAGACATGTGAATGTCGCAGTTCAGAAAGCCTTTCTTTGGAGAATCTGGAAAGAGATATTTCCAGCGATATACAGGCTCAAAAGAATTAGCGGTAAGATCGCGTCTAAACCACAGGAGAAACGTCTTTTACAAACTGCTCTGCTTTGCGCTCATACACCTTAGGAATTTGCATCTATGTTTAGATTCAGCGAGTTAGAAACACGTTTCTTCTAAAAGGTGCGTTTGGATATTTCTGAGTGAATGGGAGTAAGGGATGTAATGAGAAATATCTGCTTCTAAAACAAAAACGGAGCTACCTAGCAGAATGATTGTCAGGCTGAATATTCAACTTACAGAGTTAAACAGATGTGTGAATGTAGTAGTTTTGAAACACTTTCTTTGGAGAATCTGGAAAGAGATATTTGCAGCCATATACAGGCTCATAAGAATTAGCTTTAATATCGCGTCTAAAGCACAGGAGAAACGTCTCTTTCAAACTGCTCTACTGT
>NW_022450718.1:809-1418 GCF_009761245.1 Sapajus apella
ATTCCTGAGTGAATGGGAGTATAGGATGTAATGAGAAATATCTGGCTGTAAAACAAAAACGGAGCTATGTAGCAGAATGATTGTCAAGGTGCATATTCTATTTACAGAGTTAAAGTGTCTTGTGAATGTAGCAGTTCAGAAACCCTTTTTTGGAGAATCTGGAAAGAGATATTTCCAGCCATATACAGGCTCAAAAGAATTAGCGGTAAGATCGCGTCTAAACCACAGGAGAAACGTCTCATTCAAACTGCTCTGCTTTGTGTTCGTTCACCTTAGGAAGTTTCATCTATATTTAGATTCAGCGAGTTAGAAACTCGTTTCTTCTAAAAGCTCCGTTTGGATATTCCTGAGTGAATGGGAGTAGAGGGCGTAATGAGAAATATCTGGCTGTAAAACAAAAACGGAGCTATGTAGCCTAATGATTCTCAAGGTATATATTTAACTTACAGAGTTAAACAGATGTGTGAATGTAGCAGTTCAGAAACACTTTCTTTCGAGAATCTGGAAAGAGATATTTCCAGCCATATACAGGCTCATAGGAATTAGCGGTAAGATCGTGCCAAAACAATGGGAGAAACGTCTCTTTCAGCCTGCTCTGCTATGTGTTCA
>NW_022450719.1:0-1418 GCF_009761245.1 Sapajus apella
GGTGAACGAACACAAAGCAGAGCAGTTTGAACTAGACGTTTCTCCTGGGTTTTAAACGCCGGCTTACTTGTAGTACTAGTATGCCTGTATATGGCTGGAAATATCTGTTTCCAGATTCTGCAGCGAAAGGATTTCTGAACTACTGCACACACACGTAAGTTTAGCTCTGTAAGAAGATTGTAGAGCTTGACAACCATTCTGCTAGATAGCTGCGTTTCTGTTTTAGATCAAGATATTTCTCATTACGGCCTTTAGTCTCAGTCATTCAGGAATATCCAAACGCAGCTTTTAGAAGAAACGTGTTTCTAACTCGCTGAATCTAAACATAGATGCAACTTCCTAAGGTGGACGAACACAATCCAGAGTAGTTTAAACTAGACGTTTCTCCTGTGTTTTAAACGCAGTCTTACTGCAAGGTCAAAAATGCCGGGGCAAGGCTGGAAATATCTGTTTCCAGATTCCCCAAAGAAAAGATTTCAGAACCTCTGCACACACACATCAATTTAACTCCATAAGATGATTTTACAACTTGACAACCATTCTGCTTGATAGCTGCGTTTTTGTTTTAGAGCAAGATGTTTCTCAATACAGCCTTTAGTATCATTCACTCTGGAATATCCAAACGCAGATTTTGGAAGAAACGTTTTCCTAATTCGCTGAATCTAAACATAGATGCAACTTCCTAAGGTGAACGAACACAAAGCAGAGCAGGTTGAAATAGACGTTTCTCCTGGGTTTTAAACGCACTCTTACTTGTAGGTCTCATATCCCTGTATATTGCTGGAAATATCTGTTTCCAGATTATCGAAAAAAGTATTTCTGAACTACTGCACAGACACGACACTTTATCTGTGTAAATAGATTGTACAGCTTAACAACCATTCTGCTAGATAGCTGCGTTTTTGTTTTAGAGCAGGATATTTCTCATTACGGCCTTTAGTCTCTGTCATTCTGGAATATCCAAACGCAGCTTTTAGAAGAAACCTGTTTCTAACACGCTGAATCTAAACATAGATGCAACTTCTTAAGGTGAACGAACACAAAGCAGAGCAGTTTGAACTAGACGTTTCTCCTGTGTTTTAAACGCAGTCTTACTGCTAGGTCTTAAATGCCTGTGCAAGGCTGGAAATATCTGTTTCCAGATTTCCCAAAGAAAAGATTTCAGAACCTCTGCACACACACATCAATTTAACTCCATAAGATCATTTTACAGCTTGACAACCATTCTGCTAGACAGCGGCGTTTTTGTTTTGGAGCAAGATATTTCTCATTACAGACTTAAGTCTAAATCACTCTGGAATATCCAAACGCAGATTTTAGGAGAAACGTTTTTCTAACAAGCTGAATCTAAACAAAGAGGGTATTTCCAAAGGTGAACGAACACAAAGCAGAGCAGTTTGAACTAGACGTTTCTCCTG
>NW_022450720.1:0-1418 GCF_009761245.1 Sapajus apella
CTTGCTAGGTTGGGGAAGTTTTCCTGGATAATATCCTGAAGAGTATTTTCCAGCTTGGATTCATTCTCGTCGTCGCATTCAGGTACACCTATCAAACGTAGATTAGGTCTTTTCACATAGTCCCACATTTCTTGGAGACTTTGTTCATTCCTTTTTACCCTTTTTTCTCCAGTCTTGCCTTCCCATTTTATTTCATTGAGTTGATCTTCGACCTCTGATATCCTTTCTTCTGCTTGGTCAATTTGGCTGTTGATCCTTGTGCATGCTTCGTGAAGTTCTCGTGTTGCGTTTTTCAGCTCCATGAATTCACTTATATTCCTTTCTATTTTGTCCATTCTTGTTAGCATTTCGTCAAATCTTTTTTCAAGGTTCTTAGTTTCTTTGCATTTGGTTAGAATATGTTCTTTAAGTTCACAGAAGTTTCTTACTACCCACCTTCTGAAGTCTGATTCTGTCATTTCATCACACTCGTTCTCCATCCAACCTTGTTCCCTTGCTGGTGAGGAGTTGTGATCCCTTGTAGGAGGAGAGGTGTTCTGGTTTCGGGTGTTTTCATCCTTTTTGCGCTGGTTTCTTCCCATCTTTAAGGATTTATTCACCTGTCGACTTTGTAGTTGCTGGCTTTCAGATTGGGTCTCAAATCTTTCAGATTGACCTTCTGGTTGTTGATGATGAGGTTTTTTTCTGTTTCTTGGTTTTCCTTCTGACAGTCTGGCCCCTCTGCTGTAGGTCCGCTGATGTTCACTCCAGGCCCTCCTTGCCTGGGGTTCACCTGCAGCAGCTGCTGAACAGTAAGGGTTGTTACCAATTTTCTTCTTCTGCTATCTTTGTCCCAGACGGATACCCGCCTAGTGTCAATCTGATCCCTCCTTTATGATGTGTCTCTTTGGATATATAGGGGTCAGGGAGCTGCTTGAGGAGACGGTCTCTTCTTTATAGGAGCTCAAATGGTGAGCTGTGAGCTCTGTTGTTGTTCATTCAGAGCTGCTGGGCAGGTACGTTTAGGTCTGCTGCAGCAGAACTCATAAACTGGTTTTTTTCCCAGGTGCTCTGTTGCAGGGATTTAGGTCTTTATTTATGAGTTTCCGTTATGCTGCTCCCTTCTTTTTTTTTTTTCCTTCAGACCTGCCCTGCCCAGCAAGGAGGCAGCCTAGTCACCTTCTGCCTGTAGAGGCTTTGCTGAGTTGCTGTGGGCTCCACCCAGCTGCTGAGTGAACTTCCCTGCAGTCCTGTTTATATGGGTGTAGTTAGAACTGCTTTGGCGATGGTGGCCCGTCTCTGTTGGGGCGGAGTCTCTCTGCTGTGGCGGGTTGCCTTGGCAACGGCGGGCTGCCTCAGCAATGCCGGGTTGCCTTGGCAATGGCGGGCTGTCTCAGCATTGGTCGACTACCTCCGTCGTGGCAGGCTGCCTCGGTAAT
>NW_022450721.1:0-1418 GCF_009761245.1 Sapajus apella
TGCAATTAGGAAAGGGGGAAATCAAATTGTCTATTTGCAGACAACATCATTGTATATAGAAGACCCCATCATATCAGCCTAAAATCTCCTAAAACTGATAAGCAACTTCAGCAAAGTCTCAGGATACAAAATCAATGTGCAAAAATCACAAGCATTCCTATATACCAATAACAGGCTCACAGGGAGCCAAATCAAGAATGAACTGTCATTCACAATTGCTACAAAGAAAATAAAATACCTAGGAACACAACTAACAAAGAATGTAAAGAACCTCTTCAGGGAGAACTACAAACCACTGCTCAACAAAATAAGAGAGGACACAAACAGATGGAGAAACATTCCATGCTCATGGTTAAAAAGAATCAATATCTTGAAAATGGCCATACTGCCCAAAGTAATCTATAGATTCAACGCTATCCCCATCAAGCTACCAATGGCCTTCTCCACAGAACTGGAAGAAACCACCTTAAACTTCGTATGGAACAAAAAGAGAGCCCGCATAGCCAAGTCAATTCTAAGCAAAAAGTACAAAGCGGGAGGCATCACACTACTGGACTTCAAACTATACTACAAGGCTACAGTAATCAAAACACCATGGTACTAGTTCCAAAACGGACATATAGACCAATGAACACAACAGAGGCCTCGGAGGCAATACCACACATATACAACCATCCAATCCTTGACAAACCTGACAAAAACAAGCAATGGGGAAAGGATTCCCTGTTCAATAGATGGTGTGGGGAAAACTGGCTAGCCATGTGCAGGAAGCAGAAAATAGACCCCTTCCTGACATCTTATACTAAAATTAACTCCAGATGGATTAAAGACTTAAACATAAGAACTAACACCATAAAAACCCTACAAGAAAATCTAGGCAAAACCATTCAGGACATAGGCATAGGAAAGGGCTTCATGACTAAAACACGAAAAGCACTGGCACCAAAAGCCAAAGTAGACAAATGGGACCTAATCAAACTGCACAGCTTCTGCCCAGTGAAAGAAACAATCATTAAAGCAAATCAGCAACCAACAGAATGAGAAAAAAATTTTGCAATCTACCCATCTGACAAAGGGCTGATATCCAGAATCCACAAAGAACTAAAACAGATTTACAAGAAGAAACCAAGCAAACCCATTCAAAAGAGGGTGAAGGATAGGAACAGACACTTTACAAAGAAGACATATATGAGGCCAATAAACATGAAAAAATGCTCATCATCACTGGTCACTAGAGAAATGCAAATCAAAACGACATTGAGATACCATCTTACACCAGTTAGAATGGTGATCATTAAAAAATCTAGAGAAAACAGATGCCGGAGAGGATGTGGAGAAATGGGAACACTTTTACACTGTTGGTGGGAGTGCAAATTAGTTCAACCATTGTGGAAGACAGTGTGGCGATTCCTCAAGGA
>NW_022450722.1:0-1418 GCF_009761245.1 Sapajus apella
AACACGTTTCTCTAAAAAGCTGCGTTTGGATATTCCTGAGTGAATGGTAGTATAGGGTGTAATGAGAAATATCTGGCTCTAAACAAAAATGGAGCTACGTAGCAGAATGATTGTCAAGGTGTATATTCAACTTACAGAGTGAAACAGACATGTGATTCTAGCAGTTCAGAAGCCCTTTCTTTGGAGAATCTGGAAAGAGATATTTCCAGCCATATACAGGCTCAAAAGAATTAGCGGTAAGATCGCGTCTAAACCACAGGATAAAGGTCTTTTTCAAACTGCTCTGCTTTGTGTTCGTTCACCTTAGGAAGTTGCATTTATGTTTAGAGTCAGAGAGTTAGAAACACGTTTGTTCTCAAAGCTGCGTTTGGATATTCCTCAGTGAATGGGAGTATAGGGTGTAATGAGAAATATCTGACTCTAAAACAAAAACAGAGCTATGTAGCAGAATGATTGTCAAGGGGTATATTCAAATTACAGAGTTAAACAGATGTGTGAATGTAGCAGTTCAGAAACACTTTCTTTCGTGAATTTGGAAAGAGATATTTACAGCCATATACAGGCTGATAAAAATTAGCTTTAAGATCTCGTCTCACCAGAGGAGAAACGTCTCTTTCAAACTGCTCTGCTGTCTGTTTGTTGACCTTAGGAAGTTGCATCTATGTTTCGATTCAGCTAGTTACAAACACGTTTCTTCTAAAAGTTGCGTTTTGATATTCCTGAGTGATTGGGAGTATAGGGTGTAATGAGAAATATCTGGCTCTAAAACAAAGACGGAGGTATGTAGCAGAATGATTGTCAAGGTGAATATTCAACATTCATTGATAAACACACGTGTGAATGTAGCAGTTCAGAAACACTTTGTTTCGAGAATCTGCAAAGAGATATTTCCAGCCATATACAGGCTCATAAGAATTAGCTTTAAGACCGCGTCTAAACCACAGGAGAAACGTCTCTTTCAAACTTCTCTGCAACGTGTTCGTTGACGTTAGGAATTTGCATCTATATTTCGATTAGTCGAGTTAGAAACTCCTGTCTTCTAAAAACTGCGTTTCGATATTCTTGAGTGAATGGGAGTATAGGGTGGAATGAGAAAAAACTGGCTACCAAACAAAAACGGAGCTAAGTAACAGAATGATTGTCAAGGTTTATATTAAACTTACAGAGTTAAACTACTGGGTGAATGTAGCAGTTGAGTAACCCTTTCTTTGGAGAATCTGGAAAGAGATATTTCCAGCCATATACAGACTCTTAAGAATTAGCTTTAAGACCGCATCTAAACCACAGGAGAAACGTCTCTTTCAAACTGCTCTGGTATGTGTACATTGACCTTAGGAAGTTGCATCTATGTTTCGATTCAGCGAGTTAGAAACACGTTTCTTCTAAAAGCTGCGTTTCGATATTCCTGAGTGAATGGG
>NW_022450723.1:0-1417 GCF_009761245.1 Sapajus apella
AGAAATATATCAAATGAGAATAGAAAAAGTATAGGAAAAATATCAATCAAATAAAGAAGTGGGGTTTTTTGTTTTGTTTTGTTTTTTGCAAAAATAAACAAAAGTGAAAAATCCTTAGCTACACCAACTAAGGCAGACAGAAGATTCAAATAAATGAAATCACAGGCCAGGCGCTGTGGCTCACGCCTGTAATCCCAGCACTTTGGAGGCGGAGGTGGGCGATCATGAGGTCAGGAGATCAAGACAATCCTGGCTAACACGGTGAAACCCCACCACTACTAAAAATAAAAATACTTAGCCAGGTGTAGTGGCGCACCCCTGTAGTTCCAGCTACTCAGGATGGTGAGACAGGAGAACTGCCTCAGCCTGGGAGGTGGAGGTTGCAGTGAGCCGAGATGGCGCCACGGCACTCCAACTTGGGCAACAAAGCGAGACTCTGTCTCAGAAAAAAAAAAAAGAAAAAACAAGAAAAGAAATAAACAGATTAGAGAGGAGACCTTACAGCAGATGCCTGAGAAATGAAAAGGATCATAAGGGACTATTATAAACAGTCGTAAGCCAACATTAAATAACCTAGAGAAAATACATAAGTTTCTAGCAACACACAACCTAGTAAGATCCAATCAAGAAGCAACAAAAACGTTCAACAAACCATTAACAAAAAAAGTTGAAGTAGCAACCACTTACTGATTAGGAGATCCTTTCCCCATTGCTTGTTTTTGTCAGGGCTGTCAAAGATCAGATGGTTGTAGATGTGTGGTGTTATTTCTGAGGCCTCACTTCTCCATGAGTCGGTGGGCCTATTCTGGCAAGAGTACCATGCTCTTTTGGTTACTGTAGCCTTGCAGTACAGTGTCAAGTCAGGTAGCATGATGCCTCCAGCTTTGTTCTTTTTGCTTAAGATTATCTTGACTATACAGGATCTTCTTTGATTCTACATGAAATTTAAAATAGTTTTTTTTTGCTAATCCTGTGAAAAATATCTATGGTAGTTTGATGGGAATAGCATTGAATCCAAAAATTACTTTCAGCAGTATGGCATATTTATGATATTGATTTCTCCTATCCATGAGGAGAGAATGTTTCCTTGTTTGGTGTCCTCTCTTATTTCCTTGAGCAGCCATTTGTAGTTGTCCTTGAAGAGGTCCTTCACATCCCTAGTGAGCTGTATTCCTAGGTATTCTCTTTGTAGCAATTATGAATGGGCATTCATTCAAGATTTGGCTCTCTGCTTGCCTATCATTGGTATAAAAGAAAGCTTGTGATTTTTGTACATTGACTTTGTATCCTGAGACTTTGCTGAAGTTGTTTATCAGATCAAGAAGTTTTGGGGCTGAGACAATGGAGTTTTCTAAATATAAAATCATGTCATCTGCAAACAGAGACAACTTGACTTCCTCTCTTCCTATTTAAATAC
>NW_022450724.1:0-1417 GCF_009761245.1 Sapajus apella
CCTGTAGTCCCAGCTATTCAGGAGGCTGAGGCAGGAGAACTGCTTGAACCCAGTAGGTGGAGGTTACAGTGATCTGAGATCACACCACTGCTCTGTAGCCTGTTGACAGAGACGCTGTCTCAAAACTGCAAGAACAACCACAACAACGAGAAAACCAGACGTAGAACAGTGATCAAGTCACTGCTCCAAATAACGCATAGAGGATGCTTGCAGAAAATGCAGTGGGTTTGGAACATTTAGCAAGTGTCTATGTTGGCTAGGAAATACGAAATTATTTTTTCAAGAAGATAACGCTGCTAATGAGAAATATGCTCACGACCAGTTTGTAGGTGATGCCCTCTTTTGATGGACATCGTCCATCAGGCCTCAGTTGGTCATAATATCCAGTGACCAGTCTCTAGAGTCCAGGACCCCCTGAGGCCTGATTTACGATGGCAGTCAAAAATCATATTAACTTCATAGTGTAGAAGCCCCACACACAAAAAATTTCCAGACAAAGGAATGTATTGTTACCATGGTAGAGGCCACCTCCTCCTCCTCACTGCCAAGGGTACCCTCCTCTGGGTGGTCGGTAGGACCTAAGAGAACACAGAGTGACATGGCATTGGTGCTGCTGAGGAATCTCACAAGGAGCTTTGGGGAATGTGGACGGGGGCTGGAGTGTGTGGAGATGGGCGGTTGACAAGCACGGACTGAGCTGCTGCTGGGCCATTCTCCTGGGTGCTGAAGGAAGGCAAAGGAGAGGGGCAGAAAGAAATGAAAGAGCCTCGGCTTCCTAGCTAGGGCAACTTCAGCAATGTGAAACAGTCACCTTACGAACCGGTGAATACAGAAAGGCAGTGTACTATAGAAACAGGAAGTAGATGAGGGCTGACTAGAACCAGGGGTGTGGGGGTTGGGGAAAACAGAGGAGTCACCACTAATGGGGTTTTTTGAGGGGGAATCAAGAGCTTCTAAAATTAGATCATGACAAAGGCTGCACAACCCTGTGAATATAGTAAAAACACTGAATCACCTACTTTAAATGGGTGAGTTGGTTTGCATGTCAACTACGTCTCAGTAACTCTTTAAAAGAAAAGAATACGTACGGTGGTGATACTGGGCCGCAGGCTTCTCCTGCAATAAGAGAAAAAGAAACACCGTGAGGATTACATCATGCCCCATGGGTCCCGTTGGCACAGGTCTTGTGTTCACTTGGTGACATTAGAAAGCCAGAGGGCAGGCTGGGCGCGGTGGCTTACGCATGTAATCCCAGCAGGTTGGGAGGCCAAGGTAAGCAGATCGTGAGGCCAAGAGATAGGGACCATCCTGGCTAACATGGTGAAACCCTGTCTATACTAAAAACTACAAAAAAGCTGGGAGTCTTGGTCGCGTGAACCTGTAGTCCCAGCTATTCAGGAGGCTGAGGCAGGAGAAC
>NW_022450725.1:0-1417 GCF_009761245.1 Sapajus apella
ACACAAAGCAGAGCAGTTTCAACTAGACGTTTCTCCTGTGTTTTAAACGCAGTCTTACTGCTAGTTCTTATATGCCTGTATATGGCTGGAAATATCTGTTTCCAGATTCTCCAAAGAAAGGATTTCTGAACTGCTGCACACATACATCAGTTTAACTCTGTAAGTTGACCGTATAGCTTGACAACCATTCTGCTAGATAGCTGCGTTTTAGTTTTAGAGTGAGATATGTCTCACTAAAGCCTATAGTCTCTGTCACTCTGGAATATCCAAACGCAGCTTTTAGAAGAAACGACTTTCTAACTCGCTGAATCTAAACATAGATGCAACTTAGTAAGGTGAACGAACACAAATCAGAGCACTTTGAACTAGATGTTTCTCCTGTGTTTTAAACGCAATCTCACTGCTAGTTCTCATAGGCCTCTGTATGGCTGGAAACGACAGTTTCCAGACTCTCCAAAGAAACGATTTCTCAACTGCTGCACACACACATCAGTTTAACTCTGTAAGTTGATTGTACGGCTTGACAACCATTCTGGTAGATAGCTGCATTTTTCTTTTAAAGCAAGATATTTCACATTACACCCTACAGACTCCTTCTCTCTGGAATATCCACACGCAGCTTCGAGAAGAAACGTGTTTCTAACTCGCTGAATCTAAAGATAGATGCAACTTCCTAAGGTGAAGGAACACAAAGCAGAGCAGCTTAAACTAGACTTTTACACTTTGTTTTAAACGCAGACTTACTGCTTGTTCTTATATGCCTGTACAAGGCTGGAAATATCTGTTTCCAGATTCTCCAAAGAAAGGATTTCTGAACTGTTGCACACACACATGAGTTTAACTCTGTAAGTTGATTGTACAGCTTGACAACCATTCTGCTAGATAGCTGCGTTTTTGTTTAAGAGCAAGATATTTCTCATTACAGCCTATAGTCTAATTCTCTCTGGAATATCCAAACGCAGCTTTTTAAAGAAACCTGTTTCTAACTCTTTGAATCTAAACATAGATGCAACTTCCTAAGAGGAACGAACAGAAAGCAGAGCACTTTGAACTACATGTTTCTCCTGTGTTTTAAACGCAGTCTTACTGCTAGTTTTCAAATGCCTGTATATGGCTGGAAATATCTTTTCCCAGAATCTCAAAAGAAACGATTTCTCATCTGCTGCACACACACATCAGTTAAACTCCGCAGCTTGATTGTGCAGCTTGAAAACCATCCTGCTAGATAGCTGCGTTTTTGTTTTAGAGCAAGATATTTCTCTTTACAGGCTATAAACACATTCACTCTGGAATATCCAAATGCAGCTTTTCGAAGAAACGTGTTTGTAACTCGCTGAATCTAAACATAGATTCAACTTCCTAAGCTGAACGAACACAAAGCAGAGCAGTTTCAACTAGACGTTTCTCCTGTGTTTTA
>NW_022450726.1:0-1417 GCF_009761245.1 Sapajus apella
ACACAAAGCAGAGCAGTTTCAACTAGACGTTTCTCCTGTGTTTTAAACGCAGTCTTACTGCTAGTTCTTATATGCCTGTATATGGCTGGAAATATCTGTTTCCAGATTCTCCAAAGAAAGGATTTCTGAACTGCTGCACACATACATCAGTTTAACTCTGTAAGTTGACCGTATAGCTTGACAACCATTCTGCTAGATAGCTGCGTTTTAGTTTTAGAGTGAGATATGTCTCACTAAAGCCTATAGTCTCTGTCACTCTGGAATATCCAAACGCAGCTTTTAGAAGAAACGACTTTCTAACTCGCTGAATCTAAACATAGATGCAACTTAGTAAGGTGAACGAACACAAATCAGAGCACTTTGAACTAGATGTTTCTCCTGTGTTTTAAACGCAATCTCACTGCTAGTTCTCATAGGCCTCTGTATGGCTGGAAACGACAGTTTCCAGACTCTCCAAAGAAACGATTTCTCAACTGCTGCACACACACATCAGTTTAACTCTGTAAGTTGATTGTACGGCTTGACAACCATTCTGGTAGATAGCTGCATTTTTCTTTTAAAGCAAGATATTTCACATTACACCCTACAGACTCCTTCTCTCTGGAATATCCACACGCAGCTTCGAGAAGAAACGTGTTTCTAACTCGCTGAATCTAAAGATAGATGCAACTTCCTAAGGTGAAGGAACACAAAGCAGAGCAGCTTAAACTAGACTTTTACACTTTGTTTTAAACGCAGACTTACTGCTTGTTCTTATATGCCTGTACAAGGCTGGAAATATCTGTTTCCAGATTCTCCAAAGAAAGGATTTCTGAACTGTTGCACACACACATGAGTTTAACTCTGTAAGTTGATTGTACAGCTTGACAACCATTCTGCTAGATAGCTGCGTTTTTGTTTAAGAGCAAGATATTTCTCATTACAGCCTATAGTCTAATTCTCTCTGGAATATCCAAACGCAGCTTTTTAAAGAAACCTGTTTCTAACTCTTTGAATCTAAACATAGATGCAACTTCCTAAGAGGAACGAACAGAAAGCAGAGCACTTTGAACTACATGTTTCTCCTGTGTTTTAAACGCAGTCTTACTGCTAGTTTTCAAATGCCTGTATATGGCTGGAAATATCTTTTCCCAGAATCTCAAAAGAAACGATTTCTCATCTGCTGCACACACACATCAGTTAAACTCCGCAGCTTGATTGTGCAGCTTGAAAACCATCCTGCTAGATAGCTGCGTTTTTGTTTTAGAGCAAGATATTTCTCTTTACAGGCTATAAACACATTCACTCTGGAATATCCAAATGCAGCTTTTCGAAGAAACGTGTTTGTAACTCGCTGAATCTAAACATAGATTCAACTTCCTAAGCTGAACGAACACAAAGCAGAGCAGTTTCAACTAGACGTTTCTCCTGTGTTTTA
>NW_022450727.1:0-1417 GCF_009761245.1 Sapajus apella
CTCATACCACCATGCACACATTCACAGTACCACACACACGCCATCACACACCCACACATTCACATGGCACCACACACACACCCCAATCACACGTTCACACTCATGACACCACACACTAGTTCAGACTCACACCATCACACCCTCCCACATCCACGCTTACAGCACCACACACACACCATCACACACACACTCACAGCACCACACACACACACTATCACACATTCACACTCACACCACACACATTCAGACTCACCACCACGCCCTCCCACATTCACACTCACAGCACCACACACACACTTACAGCATTGCACACATTCACACACTCATGGCACCACACACACTCACACCATCACACACACAGCATCACACATTAGCACACTCACACCATCACACACTCACACATTCACACTCACAGTCCCTGCTAAGACTGCCTTAAGGCCCAGGGTCACTCCAACCAGGCCCCGGCTCTTCTGGAGGATGGCAGGCCCTGAGGCAGGAGCTGAGACAGAGGCTGGAATGCCCCCTTCCTGAGACTCTGAAAGCCCTGCAGTGGCCCTCGGTGCCCGCACTGCTCCTCCCCGGTGACTTCACCCAGGCCATGAGAAGGTGGGGTCCATTTCTGTGCCCTCGGGCACGACCACCTTCAAGAGAAGGTGGGGTTCTATTCCCGTGCCCTTGGCCATGACCTCCTTCACCTCCCTGGGCACCAGCTTCCTCACATGTGAGGAAGAGATAATGGCCTTGCCAAGGAAAGCAGCCAGTGGCTCAAAAGAGGGACAGGGATGCCCCAGGGCAGGGCCGGCCCAGCACATGCCCCAAGCCCAGAGGAGGCCAAAGGGAGGGAAACCTCACTGCTGTGCCCTGACCTTACCAGGTCCTGTATTTACAACCAACCTGTGTCCAAAACATGAACCAGAGGGCAGGTCAGAGCTAGTCCAAGACCTCAGCCACAGCCTGCCCTTCAGGCATCTCACCAGGTGGACAGGCAGAGGCAGAGGACATTTTTGCAGCTCAAAGCACTGCCCCAGGCCACGAAGAGGGAACTCAGTGGCCCGGGAAGCAAGGCAGGGCAAGCAAGCACCACACTGGCCTGGGGAGGAGATGAAGCCTTTAGCCCCCAGAGTGAATTCTTCTTCATACATACAGCTGTTTAAATTTGGGAGGACTCTGTGGGCAGCCCCAGGAGGATCTTTGAGGTTCTGTGTCATCAAGAACTTCCTGAGCTCAGCTTGTCCAAAGGCATTGGGCTGCAGGGGAGGGAGTGAGCTCACCCCAGGAACAATTCCACAGAAACCCATGTCCCTTAGGGTGCTACCGGGGCCAACATCAAACCTCCTCCATTTCCGATATTATATGTGGGAGGAGAGGCCAGGGTGGGAGGAAGGGGGTCCCAGGGTCTAGAAAGTGTCCCCAGGGG
>NW_022450728.1:0-1417 GCF_009761245.1 Sapajus apella
GACGACATGATTGTATATCTAGAAGACCCCATCGTCTCAGCCCCAAACCTCCTGAAACTGATAAGCAAGTTCAGCAAAGTCTCAGGATACAAAATCAATGTGCAAAAATCACATGCATTCCTATACACCAATAATAGACTTAAAGAGAGCCAAATCAAGAACAAACTTCCGTTCACAATTGCCACAAAGAGAATAAAATACCTAGGTATACAACTAACAAGGAATGTAAAGGACCTCTTCAAGGAGAACTACAAGCCACTGCTCAACGAAATAAGAGAGGACACAAACAGATGGAGAAACATTCCATGTTCATGGTTAGGAAGAATCAATATCGTTAATATGGCCATACTGCCCAAAGTAATTTACAGATTCAATGCTATCCCCATCAAGCTACCCACGACCTTCTTCACAGAACTGGAAAAAACCACCTTAAACTTCATATGGAATCAAAAGAGAGCCCACATAGCCAAGTAAATTCTAAGCAAAAGAACAAAACAGGAGGCATCACACTACCGGACTTCAAACTATGCTACAAGGCTACCGTAATCAAAACAGCATGGTACTGGTACCAAAACAGAGATACAGAGCAATGGAACAGAACAGAGGTCTCGGATGCAACACAACATATCTACAACCATCTGATCTTTGACAAACCAGACAAAAACAAGCAATGGGGAAAGGATTCCCTGTTCAATAAATGGTGTTGGGAAAGCTGGCTAGCCATGTGCAGAAAGCAGAAACTGGACCCCTTCCTGACACCTTACACTAAAATTAACTCCAGATGGATTAAAGACTTAAACATAAGACCCAACACCATAAAAACCCTAGAAGAAAATCTAGGCAAAACCATTCAAGACATAGGTGTAGGCAAGGACTTCATGACCAAAACACCAAAAGCATTGACAACAAAAGCCAAAATAGACAAATGGGACCTAATCAAACTCCACAGCTTCTACACAGTAAAAGAAACAATCATTAGAGTGAATCGGCAACCAACAGAATGGGAAAAAATTTTTGCAGTTTACCCATCTGGCAAAGGGCTGATATCCAGAATTTACAAAGAACTAAAACAGATTTACAAGAAAAAACTAACAAGCCCATTCAAAAGTGGGCAAAGGATATGAACAGACACTTTACAAAAGAAGACATACATGAGGCCAACAAACATATGAAAAAATGCTCATCATCACTGGTCATCAGAGAAATGCAAATCAAAACAACATTGAGATACCATCTCACACCAGTTAGAATGGCGATCATTAAAAAATCTGGAGACAACAGATGCTGGAGAGGATGTGGAGAAATAGGAACACTTTTGCACTGTTGGTGGGAGTGTAAATTAGTTCAACCATTGTGGAAGACAGTGTGGCGATTCCTCAAGGACCTAGAAATAGAAATTCCATTTGACCCAGCAATC
>NW_022450729.1:0-1416 GCF_009761245.1 Sapajus apella
AATATGCAAACGCAGCTTTTAGAAGAAGCGTGTTTCTACCTCGCTGAGTCAATTCATAGATGCAACTTCCTAAGGTGAACGAACACACAGCCGAGAAGTTTGACACAGACGTTTCTCCTGTGGTTTAGGTTCGATCTTACCGCTAATGCTTAAGACCCTGTTTATGGCTTTAAATCATTCTTTTCAAACTCTCCAAAGAAAGGGTTTCTCAACTGCTCCATTCACACATCTGTTTAACTCTGTAAGTTGAATATACACTTTGACAATCATTCTGCTACATAGCCCTGTTTTTGTTTTAGAGCCAGATATTTCTCAATATTTCCTATACTCCGATGGACTCAAGTATATACAAAGGTAGCTTTTCAAAGAAAAGTGTTTCTAACTCGCTGAATCTAAACATATATGCAACTTCCTAAGGTGAATGAACACACAGCAGAGGAGTTTAAAACAGACGTTTCTCCTGTACTTTGGACACGATTATTGCTCTAATTCTTATGTGCCTCTATATGGCTGGTAATATCTCTTTCCAGATTCTCCAAAGAACGGGTTTCTGAACTGCTACATTCACACATCTGTTTAACTCTCTAAGTTGAATATACGCCTTGACAATCATTCTGCTACATAGCTCCGTTTTTGTTTTAGAGCCAGATGTTTCTCATTACATCCTATACTCCTATTCACTCAGGAATATCCAAACGCAGCTTTTAGATGAAACGTGTTTCTAACTCGGTGAATCTAAACATAGATGCAACTTCCTAAGGTGAACAAACACACTGCAGAGAACTTTGAAACAGACGTTTCTCCTGTTCATTAGAGGCGATCTTACCGCTAATTTTTATGAGCCTGTATATGGCTGGAAATATCTATTTCCATATTATCTAAAGAAAGGGTTTCTGAACTGCTACATTCACTCATCTTTTTTACTCTGTATGTTGAATATACACCTGGACAATCATTCTACATAGCTCCGTTTTTGTTTCAGAGCCAGATGTTGCCAATTACACCCTCTTCACCCATTCATTCAGGAATATCCAAACGCAGCATTTAGAAGAAACGTTTTTCTAACTCGCAGAATCTAAACATAGTTGCAACTTCCTAAGGTGAACGAACACACACCAGAGAGGTTTGAAAATAGACGTTTCTCGTGCGGTTTAGATGCGATTTACCGCTAACTATTTTGAGCCTGTAAAGGGCTGGAAATATCTCCTTCCAAACTCTCCAAGGAAAGGGTTTCTCAACTGCTACATTAACACGTCTGTTTAACTCAGTAAGTCGAATATACAGCTTGACAATCATTCTGCTACGTAGCTTCCTTTTTGTTTTAGATGCAGATATTTCACATTACACCCCATACACCCATTCACTCAGGAATATGCAAACGCAGCTTTTAGAAGAAGCGTGTTTCTACCTCGCTGA
>NW_022450730.1:0-1416 GCF_009761245.1 Sapajus apella
CCTGAGCTCAAGCGACCTTTCTACCTCAGACTTCGAAGTAGCTGGGACTACACATGCATGTCACCCATGCCCAGCTCATTTTTATAGAGACAAGATTTAGTTAGGTCTCCCAGGCTGATCTCAAACTCCTGAGCTAAAGCCATTATCTCACCTTAGCCTCTCAAGTAGCCGGACTGCAGGCGCACACCACCATGTCTGGCTCATATTTATTTTTATACTTTTTTAGAGATGGGGTCTCACTACATTGTCCAGGCTAGTTTCAAACTCTGGGCCTTAAGTGTTCCTTCTACTTTGACCTCCCAAAGTGTTGGGATTATGGGTGGGGTCCACTGTGCCCAGCAATCACAAAGATCTTTATTAAAAAAAAGAGGGTAGGAGAGTCAGAATTGGAGCAGGAGATGTGGTGATGGAAGCAGAGTTAGTGAGGGAGATTTGAAGATGCTTCACTTTTGGCTTTGAAGATGGAGTTAGGGGCCATGATCCAAGGAATGGGGATGGCTTCTAGAAGCTGGAAGAGCCAGGGGAGCACTTCAGAGCCTCCAGAAGGAATGCAGCCCTGCCGACACCTTAACATTAGCTTTAATAGACCTAGTTTGGGCTTCTGATTCCCAGAACTGAAACATGGTACATTTGTGGTGTTTTAAGTGACTAACATAGGGTAGTTTGTGGCAGCAGCAAGAAGAAATGAACATGACGCCAGGCATGGTGGCTGTCGGTAATCCCAGCACTTTAGGAATCCAGGCAGGAGGCTCACTTGAGGCCAGGAGTCCAAGATCAGCCTGGGCAACATAGTGAGACACTGTCTCTACAAAAAATTAAATTGACCAGGTGTGGTGGCTCACTCTTGTAATGCCAACACTTTGGGAGGCCAAGGAGGGTGGATCACCTGAGGTCAGGAGTTCGAGACCAGCCTTGCCAACATGGTAAATCCCCATCTCTACTAAAATTACAAAAATTAGCCAGGCATGGTGGCGTGTACCTGTGGTCCCAGCTACTTGGGAGGCTGAGGCAGGAGAATCACTTGAACCTGGGAGTTGGAGGTTGCAGTGAGCTGGGATTACAGCATTGCACTGCAGCCTGGGCAAGAAGAGTGAAATTCCATTTCAAAATAAAATTAAATAGGCCAGGCATGAGGGCATGCACTTATCATTCCAGCTACTAGGGAGTCTGAGGTAGGAGGATCAGTTGAGCCTGGGAATTCGAGGTTGCAGTGAGCTGTGATTGCACCACTTGACTCTATCCTTGGTGATAGAGTGAGATCTTGTTTAAAAAAAAAAAGAACACGGTGGGAATGGGGACAGATGGCAGTGTTAAATAGAATGGTCAGGGGTGGCCTCCCAAGTGAAAATTGAGCAAAGACTTGGTGGCTAAGGAGCTGGCCAAAGTGCTGAGAGAAGAGCATTATAGGCAGAAACA
>NW_022450731.1:0-1416 GCF_009761245.1 Sapajus apella
TGGGTGATGGTGTCTGGACGGTAGGGGTACCGGATGGAGTCATCCCCACAGTAAAATCCTCACTTATGCGGGGCGTTCACCAGCCATAGGACAGCGAAGGGCAGGGAGGCTGGAGGGGGAGAAGGGCCATGGAGCTGCAACGTTCTCCAACCAGCTGGGCCGTGAAGGCCTCACACCTTCCTTGCCTCGAGGCCTCCCACCGACAGCAAGGAAGAGCTTTTCTCACAGCACGTGGGAGGCCCAAGTGTCACCCCTTTCCCATCGCCCTCAGATGAGCACGAACTCCCCAGGCCCTCTCCCCCTCACACCGTCCCCTCTGCTCCTTGAACAAACCTGGCAAACGCTCACCTCAGGGCCTTTGCACAGGCACTTCTCTCTGCCCAAAATATCTTATTTTTATTTTTAAAAGTAGAGACAGGGGTCTCATGCTGACCACGCCGTTCATAAACTCCCGGGCTGGGGCGACTCCCCAGCCTCAGTCTCCCAAAGTGCCGAGATTACACGTGTGAGACAACGTGCCGGGCAGCAAAGTGACTCTCACTTCCGCTCAGTTTCGTCTCCCATCCCGGCTGTCCACGCTGGCGTCCCTCTCACAAAAGGAAAGGTCTGTTTAGCCGGGCATGGCGGCGCCTGCCTGTAATCCAGCTATTCGGGAGCCTGAGGCAGGAGAGTTGCTTGAAACCGGAAAATGGAAGTTGCAATGAGCAGGGATCGCACCAATGCACTCCAGCCTGGCGACGGAGCGAGACTCTGTTTCAGTTTATAAAAAGAAAATAAATAAATAAATAAAAATAAAAGGGAAGATCCGCTCTTTTTCCCTCTTGTCCCATGTGGAATTATGCAGTCACCTGTGGGACACTGGACTTAATCTCCCCCCCTCCACCCGCCAGCACCAGGAGGGGCCTATCGTGTTCAGGACAGAGACCCTGGAGGCTGCTCAGAGACTGGCCAGGGCAGACGTTTAATAAACATCTGTTAAGACAGGCAGGACTTATTTCAACCTTAGAGCTGGCCAGAGAAGTCAGGAAAGGGCGAAAGCAGGGGCACAGCGGAGGTGTCTTCATGCTCGCCCCTGCCCGTCACTGACTCTCATGCCAGGGCACATGCCAGCCACATGGCGATTCAGGGATCAAAGGCACATTCTCCTGAATGCCACACTTATGGAAGGTGTCACATGGCACTGGGGCTCCCGGGGCCCTGCTGAGCTGAGGGTGGCCAGGGAAGACGGAGTCAGCTACGGAGGGCAGGGGCGGGGGGCGGCTCCCTGTTCCACGCGGCAGGTGCACAGCAAAAGCTCAGGGTGTCTACCCCAGAGAGAAAAGAAGGCAGGGCGCCCTTTGGCCCAGCAGGGCAAGGACAGAAAAGTGTGGCTCTTTTGAATTCTGAGAGTCTGAGGAGGGACAGGGAGCCTCACAC
>NW_022450732.1:0-1416 GCF_009761245.1 Sapajus apella
AATATGCAAACGCAGCTTTTAGAAGAAGCGTGTTTCTACCTCGCTGAGTCAATTCATAGATGCAACTTCCTAAGGTGAACGAACACACAGCCGAGAAGTTTGACACAGACGTTTCTCCTGTGGTTTAGGTTCGATCTTACCGCTAATGCTTAAGACCCTGTTTATGGCTTTAAATCATTCTTTTCAAACTCTCCAAAGAAAGGGTTTCTCAACTGCTCCATTCACATATCTGTTTAACTCTGTAAGTTGAATATACACTTTGACAATCATTCTGCTACAGAGCCCTGTTTTTGTTTTAGAGCCAGATATTTCTCAATATTTCCTATACTCCGATGGACTCAAGTATATACAAAGGTAGCTTTTCAAAGAAAAGTGTTTCTAACTCGCTGAATCTAAACATATATGCAACTTCCTAAGGTGAATGAACACACAGCAGAGGAGTTTAAAACAGACGTTTCTCCTGTACTTTGGACACGATTATTGCTCTAATTCTTATGTGCCTCTCTATGGCTGGTAATATCTCTTTCCAGATTCTCCAAAGAACGGGTTTCTGAACTGCTACATTCACACATCTGTTTAACTCTCTAAGTTGAATATACGCCTTGACAATCATTCTGCTACATAGCTCCGTTTTTGTTTTAGAGCCAGATGTTTCTCATTACATCCTATACTCCTATTCACTCAGGAATATCCAAACGCAGCTTTTAGATGAAACGTGTTTCTAACTCGGTGAATCTAAACATAGATGCAACTTCCTAAGGTGAACAAACACACTGCAGAGAACTTTGAAACAGACGTTTCTCCTGTTCATTAGAGGCGATCTTACCGCTAATTTTTATGAGCCTGTATATGGCTGGAAATATCTCTTTCCATATTATCTAATGAAAGGGTTTCTGAACTGCTACATTCACTCATCTTTTTTACTCTGTATGTTGAATATACACCTGGACAATCATTCTACATAGCTCCGTTTTTGTTTCAGAGCCAGATGTTGCCAATTACACCCTCTTCACCCATTCATTCAGGAATATCCAAACGCAGCATTTAGAAGAAACGTTTTTCTAACTCGCAGAATCTAAACATAGTTGCAACTTCCTAAGGTGAACGAACACACACCAGAGAAGTTTGAAAATAGACGTTTCTCGTGCGGTTTAGATGCGATTTACCGCTAACTATTTTGAGCCTGTAAAGGGCTGGAAATATCTCCTTCCAAACTCTCCAAGGAAAGGGTTTCTCAACTGCTACATTAACACGTCTGTTTAACTCTGTAAGTCGAATATACAGCTTGACAATCATTCTGCTACGTAGCTTCCTTTTTGTTTTAGATGCAGATATTTCACATTACACCCCATACACCCCTTCACTCAGGAATATGCAAACGCAGCTTTTAGAAGAAGCGTGTTTCTACCTCGCTGA
>NW_022450733.1:0-1416 GCF_009761245.1 Sapajus apella
CGTCCTGGAAAGTCGCGTCCGGGACCCCAGCCACTGCGGGGATGGTGCCATTGGCTCATGTGGGTCCCAAAAGCCACCCACCCAATTCCAACCCAGCCAAAAGTGCCAGTCCAGTGCCCTCAGTGCCAGGATAAGACGCTAGACCAAAAGAGACTTGGTAGCCACCAACGCAGGGCTCCGGCGTCTCGCTACTAGGCAATTCAGTCGTGAGGGCGTAACCACGCAGGCTTACTGAGAGGCTTGATTGGTACACAAGACTTTGGTGGCTACATCGCCCTCTTTAGCCCGAGGAAGGGTAGCACAGGTCAATGAGGGCCTGTATGCACCCTTCAGAATTCAAACAGTGTGGCACAGGGAAGTCCCTCTGTCCCTGCCCTGGACCTCCCCTGAGCACCCCTCCCACTCCTTGTGTGTTCTTCTAGATATTTACAAGTGCTGACACTCACATTTTGCATATTGTGTATATTTACTTTCACACATGTGTATGTCCTCTATTTTTATACAAAAGGAGCAACTATTCTTAAATTACAATGTATCTCGAACACTGATTCTCCCAGTCAATTTATGCATACTTACATTCTATTTTTTAGCGGCCATAGGGAATTTAATGGATTATGAGTAACATAATTAAAATACCATAATGTATGAGCCACTGCACCCAGTCCACATTCAAATTTGACATTAAATTAGGAAATATTCTGGCTGGGCCCAGTGATCCCAGCCTGTAATCCCAGCACTTTGGGAGGCCAAGGTGGGTGCATCACTCGAGATTAAGAGATTCAGACCAGCCTGGCCAACGTAGTGAAAACCTGTGTCAACTATAAATACAAAACTTAGTGCCGAAATTAGCCAGACATGGTTGCTCATACATGTAGTCCAGGCTACTTGGGAAGCTGAGGCAGGAGAATGGCTCGAACACGAGAGGCAGAAGTTGCAGTGAGCCAAAACAACGCCACTGACCTCCAGCCTGGGTGACAGAGGGAAGACTCCATCTCAAGAAAAAAAATAAATAAATAAAGATCAATTCAGGTACCTCTGATAGCCTAGCAGCAAGGAAAAATATTATATCCATAGATTTCCTCCCCCAAACCAGTGTATTCCACACAGAAATCATCAGCAACTCAGCCTTAACTCATTTATCACAGTGATAAGAGAGGTTAGTGACAAAAGCACTAACTAGTAAAACACAAACCAAGGCAATCCAGGTCAACTTGAGCTGACAGCAGATATCTCTTTCTTTCTTTGAGCACACAGCACAACTCACCACACTGCCTTTTTCACACACCCCTCTTTGATTTCCTCCACAAAACCTATCAGGCCAAGATAGTTAACGATGTCCCAAAAGAAGCAACCATTACGAGAAAAACGTGCAGTATGTCTTGCAATGTTGTATTCCTTAAAAATATGACAGGGAAA
>NW_022450734.1:0-1416 GCF_009761245.1 Sapajus apella
CTTATAAGCCTGTATATGGCTGGAAATATCTCTTTCCAGATTCTCCAAGGAAAGGGTTTCGGAACTGCTACATTCACACACCTGTCTACCTCTGTAAGTTGAATACACACCTTGACAATCATTCTCCTACATAGCTCCGTTTTTGTTTTAGAGGCAGATATTTCTCATTACACCATATACTCCCAATAACCCAGGAATATCTTAACGCAGCTTTTAGAAGAAACCTGTTTCTAACTCGCTGAATCTAAACATAGATGAAACTTCCTAATGTGAACCAAACACTGCAGAGCTGTTTGAAAGAGACGTTTCTACTGTTGTTTATACGCGATCTTACCGCTAAATCTTATGAGCCTGTATATGGCTGGAATTATTTGTTTCCAGATTCTCCATAGAAAGTGTTTCTCAACTGCTACATTCACATATCTGTTTAACTCTGTAAGTTGAACATACAACGTGACAATCATTCTGCTGCATAGTTCTGTTTTTGTTTTAGTGCGAGATATTTCTCATTAAACCCTATACCCGCATTCACTCAGAAATATCCAAACGCAGCTCCATAGAGAAACGTGTTTGTAACACGCAGAGTCTAAATATAGATGCAACTTCCGAAGGTGAACGAACACATAAGAGAGCAGTTTGAAAGAGACGATTCTCCTGTGGTTTAGACGCGATCATACCGCTAATTCTTAGGAGCCTGTATATGGCTGGAAATATCTCTTTCCAGATTCCCCAATGAAAGGTTTTCTGACCTGCTACATTCACATATCTGTTTAAGTCACTAAGTTGAATACATACCTTGACAATCATTCTGCTATATAGCTCCGTTTTTGTTTTAGAGCCCGATATTTCTCATTACACCGTATACTCCCATTCATTCAAGAATATCCAAACGCCGCTATTTGGAGAAACGTGTTTCTAAGTCGCTGAATCTAAACATAGATGCAACTTCCTAAGGTGAAAGAAGACAGAGCAGAGCAGTTTGAAAGAGATGTTTCTCCTGTGGTTTAGACGCAATCTTAAAGCTAATTCTTATTTGCCTGTATATGACTGGAAATATCTCTTTCCAGATTCTCCAAGGAAAGGGTTTCTGAACTGCTACATTCACACATTTGTTTAACTATGAAAGTTGAACATACACCATGAGAATCATTCTGCTACATAGCTCCGTTTCTGTTTTAGAGCCAGATATTTCTCATTAATCTCTATACTCACATTCATTCAGGAGTATCCAAACGCAGCCTTTTGGATCAACGTGTTTCTAACTCGCAGAATGTAAACATAGATGCAATTTCCTAAGGTGAACGAACACACAGCAGAGCATTTTGAAACAGACGTTTCTAATGTGATTTAGACGCGATCTAATAGCTAATTCTTAAGAGTCTCTATATTGCTGGAAATATCTCTTTCCAGATTCTC
>NW_022450735.1:0-1416 GCF_009761245.1 Sapajus apella
TGCTTGTTTTTGTCTGGTTTGTCAAAGATCAGATGGTTGTAGATATGTTGCGTTGCCTCCGAGACCTCTGTTCTGTTCCATTGGTCTATATCTCTGTTTTGGTACCAGTACCATGCTGTTTTGATTACTGTAGCCTTGTAGTATAGTTTGAAGTCCGGTAGTGTGATGCCTCCCGCTTTGTTCTTTTTGCTAGAATTGACTTGGCTATGTGGCCTCTCTTTTGGTTCCACAAGAAGTTTAAGGTGGTTTTTTCCAGTTCTGTGAAAAAGGTCATTGGTAGCTTGATGGGGATAGCATTGAATCTGTAGATTACTTTGGGCAATATGGCCATTTTCACGATATTGATTCTTCCTAGCCTTGAACATGGAATGTTTCTCCATCTGTTTGTGTCCTCTCTTATTTCGTTGAGCAGTGGCTTGTAGTTCTCCTTGAAGAGGTCCTTTACGTTCCTTGTTAGTTGTATTCCTAGGTATTTTATTCTCTTTGTGGCAATTGTGAATGGAAAGTTTTTCTTGATTTGGCTCTCTATAAGTCTGTTATTGGTGTATAGGAATGCATGTGATTTTTGCACATTGATTTTGTATCCTGAGACTTTGCTGAAGTTGCTTATCAGTTTCAGGAGATTTGGGGCTGAGATGATGGGGTCTTCTAGATATACAATCATGTCGTCTGCAAATAGAGACAATTTGACTTCCTCCTTTCCTATTTGAATACTCTTTATTTCTTTTTCTTGCCTGATTGCTCTGGCTAGAGCTTCTAGTACTATATTGAATAGGAATGGTGAGAGAGGGCATCCTTGTCTAGTGCCACAATTGATGGGGAATGCTTTCAGTTTTTGCCCATTCAGTATGATATTGGCTGTTGGTTTGTCGTAAATAGCTTTTATTATTTTGAGATACGTTCCGTCAATACCTAGCTTATTGAGGGTTTTTAGCATAAAGGGCTGTTGAATTTTGTCAAAGGCCTTCTCTGCATCAATTGAGATAATCATGTGGTTTTTGTCTTTGGTTCTGTTTATGTGGTGAATTACGTTTATAGACTTGGGTATGTTGAACCAGCCTTGCATCCCTGGGATGAAGCTTACTTGATCATGGTGGATAAGCTTTTTGATGTGCTGTTGCAGTCGGCTTTCAGTATTTTATTGAAGATTTTTGCATCTATGTTCATCATGGATATTGGCCTGAAGTTTTCTTTTCTTGTTGAGTCTCTGCCGGGTTTTGGAGTCAGGATGATGTTGGTCTCATAAAATGATTTGGGAAGAATTCCTTCTTTTTGTATTGTTTGGAATAGTTTCAGAAGGAATGGTACCAGCTCCTCTTTGTATGTCTGGTAGAATTCGGCTGTGAACCCGTCTGGACCTGGGCTTTTTTTTTGGGTGGTAAGCTCTTAATTGCTGCCTCAACTTCAGACCTTGTT
>NW_022450736.1:0-1416 GCF_009761245.1 Sapajus apella
GTTTTTGTTTTAGAGCCAGATATTTCTCATTATACCCATTATTCCCATTCACTCAGGAATATCCAAACACCGCTTTCAGAAGAACCGTGTTTCCAGGTAGCTGAATCTAAACATAGATGCAACTTCCGAAGGTGAACGAACACATAAAAGAGCAGTTTCAAAGAGACTATTCTCCTGTGGTTTAGACGCGATCTTACCGCTAATTGTTAGGAGCCTGTATATGGCTAGTAATATCTCTTTCCAGATTCTCCAAAGAAAGGTTTTCTGAACTGCTGTATTCACATATGTGTTTAACTCTAGGTTGAATATACACCTTGACAATCATTCGGCTACATAGCTTCGTTTTTTTTTTAGAGCCAGATATTTCTCATTACACCCTATACTCCCATTCACTCAGGAATATCCAAACGCCGCTATTTGGAGAAAAGTGTTTCTAACTCGCTGAATCTAAACATAGATGCAACTTGCGAAGGTGAACGAATACACAGCGGAGCAGTTCGAAAGAGACGTTTCTCGAATGATTAACATGCCATCTTAAAGCTAATTCTTAGGAGCCTGTATATGGCTGGAAATATCTCTTTCCAGATTGTCCAAAGAAAGTTTTTCTCAACTGCTACATTCACACAATTGTTTAACTCTGGAAGTTTAATATACACCTTGACAATCATTCTGCTACATAGCTCTGTTTTTGTTTTAGAGCCAGAGATTTCTGATTACACCCTATACTCCGAATAAACCAGGAATATCCAAACTCAGCTTTTAGAAGAAACCTGTTTCTAACTCGCTGAATATAAAAATAGCTGCAGCTTCCTAAATTGAACCAAACCCAGCAGAGCAGTTTGAAAGGGAAGATTCTCCTTTGATTTAGACCCGATCTTACCGCTAAATCTTATGAGACTGTATATGGCTGGAATTATGTCTTTCCAGATTCTCCAAAGAAAGTGTTTCTGAACTGCTACATTCACAAATCTGTTTAACTCTGTAAGTTGAACATACATCATGACAATCATTCTGCTACATAGCTCCGTTTTTCTTTTAGAGCCAGACATTTCTCATTACACTGTATACTCCCTTTCACTCAAGAATATCGACACTCAGCTTTTAGAGGAAACGTGTTTCTTACTCGCTGAATCTAAACATACATGCAACTTCCTAAGGTGAACGAACACAGAGCAGAGCAGTCTGAAAGTGACGTTTCTCCGGTGGTTTAGACGCCATCTTAAAGCTAATTCTTATGAGCCAGTATATGGCTGGAAATATCTCTATCCAGATTCTCTGAGGAAAGGGTTTCTGAACAGCTACATTCTCACGTCTGTCTGACTCTGTAAGTCGAATACACACCTTGACAATCATTCTTCTACATAGCTCCGTTTTTTGTTTTAGAGCCAGATATTTCTCATTACACCCTATACTCCG
>NW_022450737.1:0-1415 GCF_009761245.1 Sapajus apella
ACTTAAAAATGGTAAAGGTGAGGCCGGGCGCAGTGCTTCACGCCTGTGATCCCAGCACTTTGGGTGGCCGAGGCGGTGGACCACAAGGTCAGGAGTTCAAGACCAGCCTGGCCAACGTGGTGAAACCTCATCTCTACTAAAAATAAAAAAATTAGCTGGGCATGGTGTTGCGTGCCTGTAATCCCAGCTACTCAGGAGGCTGAGGCAGGAGAATTGCCTGAACCCAGGAGGCGGAGGTTGCGGTGAGCCGAGATCGCGCCATTGCACTCCAGCCTGGGTAACAAGAGCGAAACTCCATCTCAAAAAAAAAAAAAAAAAAAGGTAAAGGTGGTAAATTATGTGGGTATATTTAACATCAATAAATATTTTTCTAAATGAAAAGAAAAGGGCATGGGGTTGCTGGTGATGACGTCTCTCTGTGGGTGAGAGCCCAGGATGGGCTTCTGGGAAATGGGTGAGGTTGAGGGGCTGATGGAAACCCTGATCTCCCCAAACTGAGCCCCGTCTCCCCTCCTCTGGGCCTGTCCTGACCGCCCTCTCCATCAGCCTGGTTGCTCGGAGCCCTGAACGCGGGCGTCCATGCGGGCCATGGAGGAGGGCTTGGAGGTGCCCTGTCTGCCATCCTGCACCCTGACCCCGCCCTCACACCCAGGCTTCGTCTTCTCTCTGCATCTGTCCATGCTTCCCTCCATCATCAGCAGGAAGTTCCTCAGCTATGGCTCTAGGATCATCAGACATGGGACAGGTATGGGGTTTCCTCACCTGTGACAGAAATGGACAGTGGGTCACTCGGGGCTGACCAACTGTAGGAAGAGTTGTGGAAGGAGCCGAAGCATCTGTAGGTCCCTCCGTGGGTGGCAGGGCCCAGAGGGAAGTGGGCCTGGAATGTTCCATCGACGCTCCGCACTGCAGGGAGCCTGAGTTCAGGGGCCTCCCCCTCCCGGGATAGATGGTACATGTCAAATGAGCTCCGGGAGCTGCAGGACAAGGTCATGTTCTCTCCTGTCTGAACCGTGGGGCCCGGCTGGGCTGAGAGAGAAGGTTTCCCGTATCGACCTGGAAGGAGAAGAGGCAGTTTACTCAGGAGGCTCCTCCTTGTCACAGCTCCCTTCACACCTGAGCTGAGAACTCACGCCCCTGCTCTATGAGCTAATGCTCTCTCACCCTCCACCCCGTCTCTCTTCATGTCTGTTTTCTCATTCTACCTTCCCTGTCTCTCTGGGTTTCTTCCCTCGCTTCCCCATCCCGAGGTAGGTTTTCCATTTTTTGTATTTTTTTATTCTCTCTGACTCTACTTGGATTGGTTGATCTTTTTCCTTTAATCCTGAGTCTCTGACTTTCTGTCTTGTTCATAACTTTCTGTATATTTCTATTATGTAAGTCTCTATCTATTTCTGTATTTGGTGTCTACAAAT
>NW_022450738.1:0-1415 GCF_009761245.1 Sapajus apella
GATGGAATAACAGATTTCCTGCATTCACTGTAAGAGTGCAAATATTGCGTCCTGGTGACTTCAACGGACTCTTCCAAATTGTATGAATTTATCAATGTATCAGATAAACCCAATTTCAGAATTATCAAGAAAAAATGTAAGGCCAAATAATGTGGCTAATGAACAGTGGTACAATTTCTAGCCTGAGGTTTAAAATGGACTTAAAAGTACTGTCTTTAAACTGAACTCAAAGGTTGAAAAGCGGCAAGTTCAGAAAAGAAAAGCCAAGAACAGAACTTTACGTCCATTTTGAAACCTCGGGCTAGAAATCGTACCACTCTGAAATAGCCACATTATTTGGTGGGGGCCAGGGACCTGCCTTCAGTCACGCACTGGCAGCTATGATGGCACCTGGGAGGGAGGGAAGGAAGCCGTGTGTCCTGCCTCGCCTGTGAGGTGTGTTGTGGGATGACTGTGTGTATGGGACTCCAGCTTTTCCCCGAGATCACCACTGGATTATAACCAGCAGATAGAGGCGGTGGGACCCTGACTATCACCCGCTCTGCAGTGGATTTGGTCTTGGCACTCCTAGGCTGGAAGCTGGATGCCCTGCACTGGCATCATGACTCAGAATGCATGACAGGCACGGCGTGCCCAGGATGACGTTCCTGGGCCTCTGGCCGCCTCAGAGTCCAGCCCCCTCCAAGCTTCCAGCCCCGGCACCATAACCCACGAGCTCTCTGCCCACGGTGACGGCTCTGGAGAGCACCCACATCGGCCAGCTTGAGCACAGAGCCTGTTCCAAGAGCCCCAGGCTCAGCCATGGAGGCCTTGGGCAGTGGCACTGAGTCCCGAGGCTTGCAGAGAAGGGAGGTGAGAGAGACAGCAGCATGAGGACAGAAAGAGGACAGAGAAAGTCTGCAGCTCCAGAAGGGAGGGGCGGGGAGCCTGGCTCTGAGGTCCCAGGTTTGTCCCCTGTGTGGAGCTGGTGCAGCGGGGCAGGCACAACATTCATGCAGCAGGCGGCGAGGAGGGGGCCCACCGTGGGTGACGTTTCTCAGAGGTCACCTAGGCCAGGGAGTTGTTTATCAGCGAGCCGTTCGGAGGGGGGAAGCCAAGGATTTTTCTATCACAAAGGTTGACTTACACACACAGTAGTCACCTTCCAAACCCTATTTCTATAAACTGAGCAGGCACTACCAGGCCACCCAAAGTTCAAATCGCCGTGACAAAAAATTTAAAAAGCCAAACTCTATAGCAACGTGTTCTGGGAATATAGCTCAGCTCCAAGCCAGCTCAATGGGGACAAGTAAAAGACCGGCGATGAGTCCCAAAATCACGGTCCCCAGGGTTTTCCAACAGTCCCCTGAGCTCCACAAGCTTTTCTGTCTCTGCAAAAAACCAATCAGGAAAACAATCAGCAACTTGAGGTTTCC
>NW_022450739.1:0-1415 GCF_009761245.1 Sapajus apella
TATTTTAATTTTAAACAATGTTTATTGATATCTCACTAGAAAAGTTAAGAAGTTAGCTAAGGATGCAGTGTGATCTTGGCTCACTCCAACCTCCACCTCCTGGGTTCAAGTCATTATTCTGCCTCATCCTCCCGAGTTGCTAGGACTACAGGTCTGTGCCACCACGCTCAGCTAGTTTTTGCATATTTACTAGTGACGGGTTTTCACTGTGCTAATCAGGATGGTCTTGGTCTCCTAGCCTCATGATCTGCCCATCTCAGCCTCCCAATGTGCTAGGATTAGAGGCCTGAGTGACCTCACACAGCCAGGAAGTAATTAGTATTATACCCAGGCTATCTGAAAATAGCTCGATTTTAGACACATTTAATTAACAGCTTGACATGACACTGAATTTTAGACTTATTTCCATTTTCTCCCTGAAGTTTGAAGGTATGACATCTAACTTTCAGTACTGCTGTGAAAAGTCTGGGGACATGACTATGTTTACCAATCCTTGTGAGTAATTTGATTTTTTAAAATTTTGAATCCTTCAAAAGATCTCTCTTTTCTCTAGTATTCTGAAATATCCTCATGATGTTCTTTGATGTGGATCTAATTTCAGCCACTGACCAACAGTTTCAAACTAAGTGAACTGTTTCAAACTGGAAACTTACGCCTTGGCACATTTTCTTGAGTTGATTATCTCATGTATATCCTCTCATTTTCCATTTTCTCTTTCTTAAACTCCTATTGTTTGAATAATAGGAGTTATCATCCTCTCTGATTTGACCTGAAGTTTTCTCATCTTATTTCCTAATTTCTTTCACTTAATCTTTTCACCCTGCTTCCCTAAAAAATTTCTAAACTTTATAATCCTTTTATTTATATATCAAAACCTGTTAAGCAATTCTTACATATCAGGCACTGTAAAATATTTGTTTCCTGTAAAAGACAATTGATTGCATTTATCTACTATATTTGGTTTTGGTTTTCTCAATCTTTCCATTAATTTGATTTTCATTTTTTCTTCTTTCATCTGTACCTATTTGCTAGGCCCACTCTCATTTCCAGTTTTCTCCTACTAATGCATTGAATAATTTATGAATCTGTTACTTCGGCACTACGTGTCCTCTCCTATTAGCCTCCTATTCCAACCTCCTATAGGTTTCTCATCAGGTGGTACCCTACTTCATTCTTTGAGACTTCTTTCCTAATTTTCACTGGGTCTGAATCAGAACTTCATCAGTAATTTTTCAGCCCTCAACCTTCACTTTCCTTATGGTTAACTTCACACTGAAGTTCATTATTGTCACTTTTTTTTTTTGTATGGTTGCTATCAAGAGGCATGCTTTTCTTTGTTATTAGCAAAAGCCAGTAATTAGCAACCACGTGACTTATATGTTTTGAAGGAAATAAACAATTTTACACCATAATTT
>NW_022450740.1:0-1415 GCF_009761245.1 Sapajus apella
AGGTGGATCACCTGAGGTCAGGGGTTTGAGACCAGCCTGGCCAACATGGCAAAACTCTGTCTTTACTAAAAAAAATACAAAAATTAGCCAGGTTTGGTGTTGAGCACCTGTAATCCCAGCTACTCAGGAGGCTGAGGCAGGAGAATTGTTTGAACCCAGGAGATGGAGGTTGCTGTCAGCTGAGATTTCACCACTGTACTCCAGTTTTGGTGAAAGTGCAAGACCCTGTCTCAAGAAATAAAACTAAAAATAAATAAATAAATAAGAGAAGCATCACTAAGATTTTTTTTTTTTTGAGACAGCTTCGCTTTGTTGCCCAGGCTGCCGTGCAGTGACGGGATCTCGGCTCGACCTCTGCCTCCTGAGTTCAAGCGATTTTCTGCCTCAGCTTCCCAAGTAGCTGGGATTACAGGCACCTGCCATCACACCCTGCTATTTTTTTTTTTTTTTTTGTATTTTTAGTAGAGATAGGATTTCACCATTTGGCCAGGCTGGTCTTGAACTCCTGACCACCAGATCCACTCACCTCGGCCTCCCAAAGTGCTGGGGTTACAGACATGAGCCACTGCACCCAGCCAAGAAGAGGTTTGTTAATTGAGTTCTGAATGACAGAAGGTGTTTGATTGAAGGGGGGCTAAAGAAAGACTCAAATGCCTAGGAGTTCGAAATCAGCTTGTGCAATATAGAGACCTTGTCTCTACAAAAACAACCAACCAACCAAAAATTAGCTGGGTGTGGTGGCAGTGGACTCTGGTGCCAGCTACTCAGGAGGCTGAGGCCAGAGAATTGCTAGGGCCTGGGAGGTTGAGGCTGCCATGAGTTGTGAACACCCCACTGGATTCAGCCTGTGAGTCTGAGACCCTGTTTAAAAAAAACACACACAAAAAAATAGAGACCTGAATATGAATAATTATTCATGAGTGACCCTCTGTTGAACCAACAAAGCTGCCCCCAGATCCTGAACCATCAGAAACTGTAAGATAATAAACGTTGATTGTTTCAACAATTCATGTAAATGGCCCACCAAGTTTAGGGGCAATTTGGGACACAGCAATAGCTAACTAGTATCTCTAGATTTCTTTCTTTTTTTTTTCTTTGAAATGGAATCTTGCTCTGTGGCCAAGCTGGAGTGCAGTGGCATGATCTTGGCTCACTGCAACCTCCAGCTCCTGGGTACAAGTGATCCTCCTGCCTCAGCCTCCTGAGTAGCTGGGACTACAGGCACACACCAGCACACCCAGTTAATTTTTGTATTTTTTGTAGAGAAGAGGTTTCTCCATGTTGGCGAGGATGGTCTCGATCTCTTGACCTCATGATCCACCCTCCTCAGCCTGCAAAATTGCTGAGATTACAGGTTTGAGCCACCGTGCCTGGCCTAGATTTCTTTTGAAAGGAAAGCCATGTCCAGGAGGAGA
>NW_022450741.1:0-1246 GCF_009761245.1 Sapajus apella
GTAATGTAAATAAAAGGGACAATGCATGATCATATGTCCAAGGTTATATCTCTGATTTCTTGATCCAATCATCTGACTAAGGATCCCTCAATCCAGAGACTATAAGGAAACAGAAGCTAAGAAATTAATTTTTTTCATTTATTTTTCTTATTTCTCCTTTTTAAATTACATGCCAAAATTTCTTCAATAAGTGTTTAAAATATTGTATGTTTCTTTTCAAATAAATAAGTTACTTAAAAAAATGAGATTGCCTTAATTTATTTTTTGAGGAATGGTATCTGTCTCAGCATCCATTTCTAGGTATATATAGATCATTTTATAGATATATAGCCAGCCATCAATAACTGAAACATGATCAGATTAAACTTGTTTCTTAGTTACAACTCTTGCTGGTAAATTGTAATTCTGAAACTATAACTATTGATTGATTACTGTGTCTGTCTTAGAATGCCATGAAACCTGACATCTTGCTTCATCATTTTGGATTACTGATTTTTGCCCTATATTCTTTGTCATTAACAATGAGATGAAGAAATCAATAACTGGTGTTCCCTACAGAAACCATTAATCTATGAACTTAGTTCCCCCTGATGTATTTTGAGATAATTTGTGCCAAAATTACAAAACTGGGAAGTCTATATGATGTCAAAATTTATTTGCAATGGAAAACTTTCTGATATTTGATTATTAATTGATTACTTTGCATTCTTTTTAAACTTTTAATTCCTTTAATGTTAATTGCCATGTCTCCTATGCATGGAGCAAAGGGTCAGTATCATATTATTTGTAAACCTAAAGATGCTATATACTCTTATAAGCTGTATTTTCTAGTTCTTACCATCTAGGGAGTTTTTAACATTTTGGTTCCATTGTGTACCGTAAGAAAAATAACATTTTGATATAGTATATGGCAATAGGATTGTGGAAATTATTTTTAGTAATAATTACCAAATATTATTTCCCATGTTCTAGGAAATAGCTTGGATCTCCATATCTTATTACATTTTTAGATATTATTAAGAAAATGAAAATACTTTCATAATCGTCTTTCTGTGTTCATTAATCATTTTAATATCTCCTTGCATTCCTACAGTTATTTTTACAATTCTAAAGTGTTCTCACATTCTCATTTGCTCCACCTTGAAAAGAAAGGGAGGGAGGGACAGAAGAAGGGAAGAAGGGGAAAGGAAAGGAAAAGGAGGGAAGGGAAGGGAAGGGAAGGGAAGGGAAGGGAAGGGAAGGGAAG
>NW_022450741.1:1346-1415 GCF_009761245.1 Sapajus apella
GGGGGGGGGGGGGGGGGGGGGGGGGGGGACCATATTCTTGTATGTAGCCTTTATTGAAGAAAGATGTAC
>NW_022450742.1:0-1414 GCF_009761245.1 Sapajus apella
GGCAGGGAGTGGGGGAAATGCCCAGGGGCGGGAGGCCTGAGGACCTTTAACTGGTGGGATGCCAGGTCAGCACATGTAGAAGAGAAGGAGACATGGCAGCAGCTGTCTGAGGCCAGGCTATAAACCTAGGGTCCACCGTGTCTAGCCTAAACCATTCTGCTGCCCAGTCACCATCCTTCAAATGCCAGAGGCAGGGCTGGGGGGGCCCCCAGACCCCTCTTCCCTCCCCCACAAGCTGGTTCTCATCCCTCACCACAAGGAAAGTGAAGCCTTCTATGGGTCACAGACAGCCGGGTTCTGTGTCACCTGGTGGAAGGGCTGGGGAAGCTGCAGCTGGGCGAGGAAGAACCCAGGTACCAGAGCTAGAAGGGCTTTGGGAAAGCCTTGAACAGGGCCAGGACCTGAGCTCTGCCTGGCTATGGTGACCCTGAGCCAGGCAACCCTACGATAGTCTCAGTCTGTCACTCTGTCTCACGGGGGATGTCAGCATTATTACCTTTGGAGTCAAAGTAGGTAAGCCAGGGAAACCAGAGTTCGCAGTGTGAAGCCCGGACAGCCGAGGCCCTTGCCCTTCAGGTTACAGGCATCTGGGTCCTTGTCTGGATCCTCACATGCCATCCAGAGACCGAACCCTAGGGACAATTCCTCCCAGCTGGTAGCAGTGAGTCAATCCTCATACTCACCCCACCAAAAGCTCTGAAATGAGGAGGCCTGCGGGTGAGGGTGAGACTCTTCAGGAAAAGGTTCTCAGTGGCAAGGAAGGTTTGAGCTGGGCCTTAGGGTAGCCAAAGGGGTAGGGGACAGGCCCCCTCACAAAGCACGCCAGGGAACACAGGAGGGCTACATGTATAGTGGTGGGAACGTTTTGGAAGATGCCAGACAGCCTCTCACACACCGATGGGGCTTAGTGAGGTCAGGTCCACACAGCAGAAGCTGGATTCCACACAAGGGTACACTTTGTTTCTTGTTTTAGAGACAGGGTCTTACTCTGGTGCCCGGGCTGGAGTGCAGTGGTACAGTCATAGCTCACCGCAGCCTTGACCTCCTGGGTTCATGCGGTCCTCCCACCTCAGCCTCCTGAGTAGCTGGGACTACAGGCGCATGCCACCATGCCTAATCTTATTTTTTGTAGAGACAGGGTCTTGTTATGTTGTGCAGCCTGGTCTCAAGCGATCTTTCCACCTCAGCCTCCCAAAATACGGGGATACGGGAACAAGCCAGCGCTCCTGGTTCTGCTGCTGCATTTTGGCTGCCTTGGTGCACAGAAGACATGAGCTGGGGTGCAGAATCTGCTCCTGGGCCTTCCCGGGCCTGCACCCAAACTGACCCCTGGGCTGCAGGAGGCAGGTGTGGAGAGAACGCAGTGAGCAGAGCTGGCTAGCCAGTGATGGAGACCCAGGCTGGGACTAGGAGA
>NW_022450743.1:0-1414 GCF_009761245.1 Sapajus apella
CAGCTGTGGACCTGGGCAGGAGAAGTTCTTTTTGTTGTTTGAGGGCCACACAGCTGTGGACCTGGGCAGGAGCAGTTCTTTTTGTTGTTTGAGGGCCACACAGCTGCGGAACTGGGCAGGAGCAATTCTTTTTGTAGTTTGAGGGAGACACAGCTGTGGACCTGGGCAGGAGCAGAACTTTTTGCATTTTGAATACCACCCAGCTGGGTATCTGGGCAGAAGCAGTTCTTAGTTTAGTTTGTGGGCCACACAGCTGTGGACCTGGGCAGGAGCAGTTCTTTTTGTAGTATGACGACCACGCAGCTGGGGATCTTGCAGGAGTAGTTCTTTTTGTCCTTTGAGGGCCAGGCAGCTGTAGACCTGGGCAGGAGCAGTTCTTTTTGTTGTTTGAGGGCCGCACAGCTGTGGACCTGGGCCGGAGCAGTTCTTTTATTAGTTTAAGGGAGACACAGGTGTGGTCTTGGGCAGGAGCAGTTCTTGCTTTAGTTTGAGGGCTGTGCAGCTGGGGATCTGGGCAGGAGCAGTTCTTACTTTCGTTTGAGGGCTGCACAGCTGTGCACGTGTGCAGGAGCAGTTCTTACTTTACTTTGGGGGCACATAGCTGTGGACCTTGCCAGGAGCAGTTCTTTTTGTTGTTTGATGGCAAGGTAGCTTTGTATCTGGGCAGGAGCAGTTCTTATGTTAGTTTGAGGGCCACACAGCTGTGGACAAGGGCAGAAGTTCCTTTTGTTGCTTGAGGGCTGCACACCTGTGGCCCTGGGCAACAGCAATTCTTTTTGTTGTTTGAGGGCCGCACAGCTGTGGACTTGGGCCACCACAGTTCTTACTTTACTTTCAGGGCTGCGCAGCTGTGGACCTGGGCAGGAGCAGAGCTTTTTGCATTTTGAGTACCATGCAGCTGGGTATCTGGGCAGGAGCAGTTCTTACGTTAGTTTGAGGGCCACACAGCTGTGGAACCGGGCAGGAGCAGTTCTTTTTGTTGTTTGAGGGCCGCACAGCTGTGGACCTGGGCAGGAGAAGTTCTTTTTGTCGCTTGAGGGCTGCACAGCTGTGGAACCGGGCAGGAGCAGTTCTTTTTGTCGTTTGAGGGCTGCACGGCTGTGGACCTGGGCAGGAGCCGTTCTTTTTGTTGTTTGGTGACCACGCAGCTGTGGACCTGGGCAGAAGTTCTTTCTGTTGTTTGAAGGCCGAACAGCTGTGGACCTGGGCAGGAGCAGTTCTTTTTGTCGTTTGAGGGCCACACAGCTGTGGACCTTGCCAGGAGCAGTTCTTTTTGTTGTTTGACGGCAGGGTAGCTTCATATCTGGGCAGGAGAAGTTCTTACATTAGTTTGAGGGCCACACAGCTGTGGACCTGGGCAGGAGAAGTTCTTTTTGTTGTTTGAGGGCCACACAGCTGTGGACCTGGGCAGGAG
>NW_022450744.1:0-1414 GCF_009761245.1 Sapajus apella
TGATGTGTGTTCGTTCACCTTAGGAAGTTGCGTCTATGTTTAGATTCGGCGAGTTAGAAACACGTTTCTTCTAAAAGCTGCGTTTGGATATTCCTGAGTCAATGGGAGTATAGCCTGTAATGCGATATATCTTGCTCTAAAACAAAAAAGGATCTATGTAGCAGAATGATTGTCAGGCAGCACATTCAACTTTCAGATTTAAACACATGTGTCAATGTACCAGTTCGGAAACCTTTTCTTAAGGAAAATATGTATAGCAATATTTTCAGCGATATACAGGCTCGCAAGGGCTGTAAGTTCGAGTCTAAATCACAGGAGAAACGTCTCTTTCAAACTGCTCTGCTGTGTGTTTGTTCACCTTAGGAAGCTGTATCTATGCTTGGACTCAGCGAGTTAGAAACACGTTTCTTCTAAAAGCTGCGTTTGGATATTCCTGGGTGAATTGGAGTATATGGTGGAATGAGTAATATGTGGCTCTAAATCAAAGGCGGAGTAATACAGCAGAATGATTGTCAAGCTGCATATTCAACTTACAGTGTTAAACAGATGTGTTAATGTAGCAGTTCAGAAACCCTTCCTTTGGAGAATCTGGGAAGAGATATTTCCAGCCATATACTGGATCATAAGAATTAGCAGTAAGATTGCGTCTAAACCACAGGACTAACGTCCCTTTCAATCTGCTCTGCTGTGTGTTCGTTCAACGTACGAAGTTGCATCTATATTTAAATTCAGCGAGTTAGAAACACGTTTCTTCTAAAAGCTACGTTTGGATATTCCTGCGTGAATGGGAGTATAGTGTGTGATGAGAAATATCCGGCTCTAAAACAAAAAAGGAGCAATGTAGCAGAATGATTGTCAAGTTGTATATTCAACTTACAGAGTTAAACAGATGTGTGAATGTCGCAATTCAGAAACCCTTTCTTTGTAGAATCTGGGAAGAGATATTTCCAGCCATATACAGGCTCATAAGAATTAGCTGGAAGATCGCGTCTAAACCACAGGAGAAACGTCTCTTTCAAACTGCTCTGCTGTGTGTTCGTTCACCTTAGGGAGTTGCATCTATGTTTAGATTCAGCTAGTTAGAAATACGTTTCTTCTAAAAGCTGAGTTTGGATGTTCCTGAGTGAATTGTAGTATTGGGTGTAATGAGAAATATCTGGCACTAAAACAAACCGGAGCTATTTAGGAGAACGATTGTCAAGGTGTAAATTCAGCTTACAGAGATAAACATTTGTGTAAATGTAATAGTTCAGAAACCCTTTCTTTTTAGGAATGGAAGGAGATATTTCTAGCCATATACAGGCTCATAAGATTTAGCAGTAAGATCGTGTCTAATCCACAGAAGAAACTTCTCTTTCATACTGCTTTGCTGTGTGTTCTTTTACCTTAGGATGTTGCATGTATGTTGAGATTC
>NW_022450745.1:0-1413 GCF_009761245.1 Sapajus apella
TTTATATCTAACCTACTAATCTTATAAAGAACATTTTTTTTTTTTTTTGAGACAGAGTCTCACTCTTGCCCCGGCTGGAATGCAATGGCCCTATCTTGGCTCACTGTAACCTCGACCTCCTGGGTTCAAGTGATTCTCCTGCCTCAGCCTCCTGAGTAACTGTGATTACAGTGCATACTTTTTAAGTAGGGTTTACTGAACAACATTTTACTATTTTTAGTAATTGACATGAATATACAAAGATAATGGATAGGATTCTATAAGATGCTGATTTACAAGGCAATATGCTATAACTAAATGGGCCCAGAGGCTTATAGATTATGCATTTCTTTATAATGGCGTATCTCTGCTGCTGTAGGACTATGTCCAGCATTCTCCAGGTAAGTACAATGATTAGGATTAAATGTAAAACTGGACTTAAATACTACTTACGTTTGTAACTAGGTTGGCTCTCAACTGGGTCGCAGGTCATTGAGGTTGCCATGTCGGTGACCTGTGCATCTATACTGTTCACTGGAACACTGTTTTTGGCCTACTTCTCTGAGTCTGGTCATTACTTAAATTGTGTTTCCTCAAACTGAACAGGGTGAGTCCCTGTCCTGGCAGTGTTCTTTTATAGTTGGCACAGCCTCATCTTCATTATGAAGATCTGCATACTATTCCAATATGATGCTGGACCTTCACCATTGCCTTTTGAGATCCTCTTCTCAATGTCAGAGAAATTACTCAAAACTTGGAAGGAGACACGCAAGATTCCTAGGTGATACAGTTTGGATGTTTGTCCCTGCCCAGAGCTCATGTTGAAATGTAACCCCCAGTGTTGGAGGTGGGGAGTGGTGGGGGATGTTTGGACCATGGGGGTGGGTCCCTCATGAATGGCTTGGGCTAGCCCCTTGGTGATAAGTGAGCTTGCGCCCTGAGTTCACAGGAGACCTGGTCATTTGAAAGTGTGTGGCGCCTACCACTTCTCTCTCCTGTTCCTGCTTCTCCCTGTGATGTGCCCTCTTCCCCTTCTTCCGCCATGACTGGAAGTTTCCTGGGACCTCCCAAGAAGTAGATGTCCCCTTGCTTCCTCTACAGCCTGCAGATCCCTGAGCCAATTAAAGCTCTTTTCCCTTCAATTACCCAGTCTCAGGCAGTTCATTTTAGCAGTCCAAGGATGGCCTAATACATGAGGTGTTCTTTTGGTGCACTGCTCAGCTTGTACCTTTGACCGACTGTCTAATAACTGGGTTATTTGACGGCTCTGTAGGCGCAGAGGGTAACTTGTAGATTCTTGTCCAGTTAGAGATGGAAGTTATTTCTGCCTATTGGGAAAGATAACCCCAGAGGTTGTGGCTTATGGCCCTGTATGACATTAAATAGTTTTATATCTAACCTACTAATCTTATAAAGAACATTTTTTTTTTTTTT
>NW_022450746.1:0-1413 GCF_009761245.1 Sapajus apella
GGACAACTGGGTATGAGATGGTGATTTCCCTAAGAAGAAACAGGGCTGAGGTGGGGGAATTGTCTGTGTTCAGAGTTAGACCTCCAGAGTGCAAGCTTCCTTTGAGACACCAAATGGCGGGGTCCAGCTGGCAGCTGGCTCCTGGTCTGGAGCTTCAGGGAGAGGTCTCAGCTCAGAGCCACATTCAAGAGCCAGCTTAAATGCAGCCTCCTGCAGGGAACCCCCAGAACTTTCCTCTCCTCAATTAATAACAGAAAATATCTGTTAGGCGCATGACCTCACAGTAGACATTATATGAGTAAGTTAATGTGACGTGATTCCTATTTATTGGTAAAATATAAAAGAAAAGAAAAAGAAAAAAAAAAAAAAACAAGTACATAAAATTCTGCTCTCTATTTATGTTGAGTCCTGACCTTTGTCCACATTTCTCCATCTACCATATATACTCATCAAAATAAATGAAAGCAAATATCAGGAAAAAAGTAATAAAATCTTTACAGCAAATATAATACTAGCCCAATGTGTTCATTTTGGCTGTATACGGCCTAATACTTGATAAATACAGAGAAAGTGTTAAACATTTTAATAACTATGACTAACGAATAGGTCATGGGCCATTCCCAAAAGTCCTTTGTGTAAATAACATTTAAGTAACTCTCACATGCCATGCAAAGTGATTGAGGCTGGGGATAAAATAGTGAACCACAAGATCAAGGTCCTTGCTTATCACTTATCTCGAAGGTAGTAATAAGAACTGTACAGAATAAAATGAGAAGAACTGGCTAGTGAGAAGGAACAAGTAGTGTGTAGGTGGTCAGGGAAAGCCATTATACTAAACCTCTGGCCATTCTTTCTACTGAGTCCATGAATGCTTTGAATAAGAAAAAAGTGATTTGCTTATTATTTGCTAATGAAAAAAATCTGAGAAACAGCCAACACATAGGTGAGTTGAGATTAAAAATAGCAGGATGAAATGGACCAAATTCATGAAAAATAAAATTAATATAGATAAATATAGTCTAGACTTTATCAAAACTATGTGAGCATAAGCTCAGGACAGGAAAGATGGTCTGGAATCTTTGCTCTACCACTTACCACGTAAACTCGAACAAGTCATTTAACCTCTTTGTGTTTCCATTTATTGATCCATAAAACAGGTAGAATAAAAACAGTACTGATCTTTTATTAGTGCTGTTGGATTAAATGACCTTAAAAGACTGTCAGTCACAGGCTCAACTCTCAATGAATGTTAGTTAAATTACTGCTGTGTTAGTTTTTAAAAAGGAGCTGTTTTGCCTAAAAGCTCAATGTGAATCAACAGTGTGATGAGATAGTCTGACTACATTGACCTTGGGCTGCATTTTAAAAATAAAATATCAAGAGCGAGAAGTCTATAGGGTTACTGACAAATGC
>NW_022450747.1:0-1413 GCF_009761245.1 Sapajus apella
CAAACCAATAAGTTGAGGTCAAATTAATGGCACACTATTTTAACTTACACTTACTGATCAAAGATTCCAAAAGTCTAAAAGATTGTCAGATGTGAGAAGAAATTAAGGAATATACTGGTAATAGTACTAAAGGGATTTTCCAATAGACTAAATTGGGGAGCTAGAGGACGAAGGAGGAATCCTAGGTTTTCCACTTGAGTAACTATGTCATATGGTGAGAAAGACTAGAACACAAAAACAGTAAGAGTTTTTAACAGTTGTGTTTCAGGCATGATAAGTTGGAGACATTTTTTACTCATCCCTGTGGAATTGTGAGAGGTGAACAGAAACACAGGTCTAGAGTTCACAGCTGAAGAAGTTAAGCAAGTGGTTATCATTTAAAAGCCATCAACATATAGATAATACATATACTTCCAGGCTAGAATCACTCATTCATTTGTTCAATAAATGTTTATTGAGCACCTAATATGAACCAGGTGCTGTTCTAGGTGCTAGGAATACAACACTGCAAAAAACTCAGCTAAAAATTATTGCCCTTATACTGCTTACATTCTATGATGAGATACCCCCGCCCCCTGCCCTGGAAGAAAGATGTAGAAGGCAAGAAAAGGATACAAGGCTGATCTCTGGGACATTCCCATCTTGACTGCATGATAGAATGAGGTGCAGCCCAGGAGAATACAGTAGAAACGCCACCAAGAAGGGAGGAGATAAACAATGAAATTGTAGAATCACAGAAGACAAGAGAGTGATGCAGCCTTTTAAATCCTTTTTCATAGCCATTCAACTTTGTGGATGCCTGTTGATGGGTGGAGAAATATTAAAAATAATGATTGCCATTCTAACTGGCATGAGATGGTATCTCAATGTAGTTTTGATTTGCATTTCTCTGATGACCAGTGATGATGAGCATTTTTTCATATGTTTTTGGCCTCATGTATGTCTTCTTTTGTAAAGTATCTGTTCATAACCTTTGCCCACTTTTGAATGGGCTTGTTTGTTTTTTTCTTGTAAATCTGTTTTAGTTCTTTGAAAATTCTGGATATCAGCCCTTTGTCAGATGGGTAAACTGCAAAAATTTTTCCCACTCTGTTGGTTGCCGAGTCACTCTAATGACTGTTTCTTTTGCCATGCAGAAGCTGTGGGGTTTGATTAGGTCCCATTTGTCTATTTTGGCTTTTGTCGCCAATGCTTTTGGTGCTTTGGTCATGAAGTCCTTGCCTACGCCTATGTCCAAATGCCTATCAATGATAGACTGGACAGGGAAAATGTGGCACATATACACCATGGAATATTATGCAGCCATAAAAATGATGAGTTTGTGTCCTTTGTAGGGACATGGATGAACCTGGAAACCATCATTCTCAGCAAACTGACAGAAGAGCAGAAGATCAAACACCGCATGTTCTCACT
>NW_022450748.1:0-1413 GCF_009761245.1 Sapajus apella
TGTATACGGCTGGAAATATCTGTTTCCAGATTCTCGAAGCAAAGGATTTCTGAAGTGCTGCAAACACACGTCAGTTTAACTCTGTGAGTTCATTGTGCAGCTTGACAACCATGCTGCTAGATAGCTCCGTTTTTGTTTTAGAGCAAGATGTTTCTGTTTACGGCCTACAGGCTCTTTCACACTGGAATAGCCAAACGCTGCTTTTAGAAGAAACGTGTTTCTAACTCTGTGAATCAAATGATAGACGCAACTTCCTAAGGTGAACGAAAGCAAAGCAGAGCATTTTGAACTAGTTGTTTCTCCTGTGTTTTAACCGCAGTCTTACTTCTAGTTCTTAGAAGCCTGTATATGGCTGGAAATATATGTTTCCAGATTCTCCAACGAAAGGATTTCTGAGCTACTGCACAGACACGTCAGTTTAACTCTGTAAGAAGATTGTACAGCTTGACAACCTATTCTGCTAGATAGCTGCGTTTCTGTTTTAGAGCAAGATAGTTCTCATTACGTCCTTTAGTCTCAGACATTCTGGAATATCCAAACGCAGCTTTTAGAAGAAACGTGTTTCTAACTCGCTGAATCTAAACATAGATGAAACTTCCTAAGATGAAGGAACACAAAGCAGAGTAGTTTGAACTAGACGTTTCTCCTGTGATTTAAACGCAGTCTTACTGCAAGGTATTAAATGCCGCTGCAAGTCTGGAAATATCTGTTTCCAGATTCCCCAAAGAAAAGATTTCAGAACCCCTGAACACACACATCAATTTCACTCCATAAGATGATTTCACAGCTTGACAACAATTGTGCTAGATAGCTGTGTTTTTGTTTTAGAGCAAGATGTTTCTGATTACGGCCTACAAGCTCTTTCACACAGGAATATCCAAACGTTGCTTTTAGAAGAAACGTGTTTCTAACTCCCTGAATCTAAACATAGATGCAACTTCCTACGGTGAACGAACACAAAGCAGAGAATTTTGAACTAGACGTTTCTCCTGGGTTTTAAACACAGTCTTACAGGTAGTTCTCAAATGCCTGTATGTGGCTGGAAATATCTGTTTCCAGATTTTCGAAGCAAAGGATTTCTGAACTGCTGCAAACACACATCAGTTTCACTCTGTAAGTTGACTGGGCAGCTTGACAACCATTCTGCTAAATAGCTGCCTTGTTGTTTTAGAGCAAGATGTCTCTGATTACGGCCTACAGGCTCTTTCACACTGGAATATCAAAACCCTGCTTTTAGAAGAAACGTGTTTCTAACTCGCTGAATCTAAACATAGATTCAAATTCCTAATTTGAAAGAACACAATCCAGAGTAGTATGAACTAGACGTTTCTCCTGTGTTTTAAACGCAGTCTTACTGCAAGGTCAAAAATGCCGGGGCAAGGCTGGAAATATCTGTTTCCAGATTCCCCAAAG
>NW_022450749.1:0-1413 GCF_009761245.1 Sapajus apella
AGGAGCACCCCCAGATGTGATGACCACAAATGTCCACAGACACCAACTAGAGTTCCCTGGGAGGAGGGGGCATAATTACTCCATGTGAGATCCCTGGCCTCTTAGATACCTATAGAGATCCAGGGCGCTGCCTCCCCTCTCACCTCTATGCACAGACACACATGCACACACATGTGCACACACACATGCACATAGACACACACGCACACACACACATGCACACACTCAGACACACACATGCAGACACATACAGACACACATACACATGCAGACACATGCACACACACATTCACATGCACAGAGACACAGGTGCACACATAAATGCAAACACATGCATGCACGCACACAGCCACACACATGCACACAGCCACACATGTGCACACAATGCACAGACACGTGCACATGCACAGACATGTGCACACACAGGCACACACATCCACACATAGACACACACATGCACACACACAGATGCACACAGACACACACATGAATGCACATATAGACACACACATGTGCATGCACACATGCACGAAGGAAGAGAGCCTCCACCCAGTCCCGCCTCTAAAGCAGGGCCCCACAAGTGAACATGCACAAACTCAAGACGCTAGAGGCTTCAGGGATTTTCCTCCCTCCTGCCCAAAGGCACCTGTACTACAGAAGACTCAGAGGCCCTCCCTGGCCGGGTCAGCGAATGTATTGTAGCAGCATTCCAGGACTGCGGTAGAGAAGGAAGGAAAATTGGACTTCTGAGCCATCACAAACTGTGGGTAAGTGCGACGTCCCCGGGACAGCCTAGTGTGACCTCGGCTCCTGATCCATAGAATCAGGACAGTGACTCAGGATGCTGCAGCCCCCAGGTCAGCCACAGAACCCACAGTACTTTGATCCCACCCCAGGCCATTGCCCTTGACCAGGGAACCACAGCTCCTCATTCTGCTGGGGTGGTTTGGTGCATTTCTCTCTCAGGCTTGCTTTTAGGTGGCTGAAAATGTAACTTTTCATAAGCACACTAATATTTTCATCATCCTTGCCATCAATGGGCACCATTTTTATTTGTTGTTTTGTTTTGTTTTGTTTTTTATTAGACAGTGTCTGTCACCCAGGCTGGAGTGCAGTGGCATGATCACAGCTCACTGAAGTCTCAACCTCCTGAGCTCAAGTGATAATCCCTCCTCAGCCTCCTGAGTAGGTGAGACTGCAGGTGCATGCCACCACACTCAGCTAATTTTTATTCTGATAGAGGTGTTTTGCCATGTTGCCCAGGCTTGTCTCAAACTCCTGGGCTCAAGCGATCCTCCCACCTAGGCCTCCCAAAATGCTGGGATGTCAGGTGTGGGCCGCTGCACCTGGCCAGCTAAAAGATTTTAAAGGCAGATGAACAAACCATGTGTAGAACCTCAATTTTTTTTTTTT
>NW_022450750.1:0-649 GCF_009761245.1 Sapajus apella
ACAATTGTTTAACTCTGTAAGTTTAATATACACCTTGACAATCACTCTGCTTACATAGCTCCGTTTTTGTTTTAGAGACAGATATTTCTCATTATACCCTATACTCCCATTCACTCAGGAATATCCAAACGCAGCTTTTTGGAGAAACGTGTTTCTAACTAGCAGAATCTAAACATACATGCAACTTCCGAAGGTGAAAGAACACACAGTGGAGCACTTTGAAAGAGACGTTTCTCGTATGATGTAGATGCGGTCTTAAAGCTAATTATTAAGAGTCTTTATATGGCTGGATATATCACTTTCCAGATTCTCCAAAGAAACCGTTAGTGAAATGCTACATTCACACAATTGGTTAACTCTGTAAGTTTAATATACACCTTGACAATCATTCCGCTACATAGCTCCGTTTTTGTTTTAGAGCCAGATATTTCTCTTTAAACCCGATACTCCCATTCAGTCAGGAATATCCAAACCCAGCTTTTTGGAGAAAGGTGTTTCTAACTCGCAGAAGCTAAACATAGATGCAACTTCCGAAGGTGAACGAACACACAGTTGAGCAGTTTGAAAGAGACGTTTCTCGTATGATTTAGATGCGATCTTAAAGCTAATTCTTAAGTGTCACTATATGGCTGGAAATACCTCTTTCCAG
>NW_022450750.1:749-1413 GCF_009761245.1 Sapajus apella
TAAGAGTCTGTATATGGCTGGAAATATCACTTTCCAGATTCTCCAAAGAAACCGTTAGTGAAATGCTACATTCACACAGTTGGTTAACTCTGTAAGTTTAATATACACCTTGACAATCATTCTGCTACATAGCTCCCTTTTTGTTTTACAGCCAGATATTTCTCTTTAAACCCTATACTCCCATTCAGTCAGGAATATCCAAACACAGCTTTTTGGAGATAGGTGTTTCTAACTCGCAGAAGCTAAACATAGATGCAACTTCCGAAGGTGAACGAACACACAGTGGAGCAGTTTGAAAGAGACGTTTCTCGTATTATTTAGATGCAATCTTCAAGCTAATTCTTAAGTGTCTCTATATGGCTGGAAATACCTCTTTCCAGATTCTCCAAAGAAAGTGTGAACTGCTACATTCACACAATTGTTTAAGTCTGTAAGTTTAATATACACCTTGACAATCATTCTGCTACATAGCTCCGTTTTTGTTTTAGAGACAGATATTTCTCATTATACCCTAGACTCCCATTCACTCAGGAATATCAAAACGCAGCTATTTGGAGAACCGTGTTTCTAACTCGCAGAAGGTAAACATGGCTGCAGCTTCCGAAGGTGAAAGAACGCACAGTGGAGCAGTTTGAAAGAGACGTTTCTCCTATGATTTAGATGC
>NW_022450751.1:0-1413 GCF_009761245.1 Sapajus apella
TTTGTCAAAGGCCTTCTCTGCATCAATTGAGATAATCATGTGGTTTTGTCTTTGGTTCTGTTTATGTGGTGAATTACGTTTATGGACTTGCGTATGTGGAACCAGCCTTGCATCCCCGGGATGAAGCCTACTTGATCATGGTGGATAAGCTTTTTGATGTGCTGTTGCAATCGGCTTGTAAGTATTTTATTGAAGATTTTTGCATCTATGTTCATCATGGATATTGGCCTGAAGTTTTCTTTTCTTGTTGAGTCTCTGCCGGGTTTTGGAATCAGGATGATGTTGGTCTCATAAAATGATTTGGGAAGAATTCCCTCTTTTTGTATTGTTTAGAATAGTTTCAGAAGAAATGGTACCAGCTCCTCTTTGTATGTCTGGTAGAATTCAGCTGTGAACCCATCTGGACCTGGGCTTTTTTTGGGTGGTAAGCTCTTAATTGCTGCCTCAACTTCAGACCTTGTTATGGGTCTGTTCAGGGTTTCGGCTTCTTCCTGGTTTAGGCTTGGCAGGAGGCAAGTGTCCAGGAATTTATCCATTTCTTCCAGGTTTATTAGTTTGTGTGCATAGAGTTGTTTGTAATAATCTCTGATGATGGTTTGAATTTCTGTGGAATCTGTGGTGATATCCCCTTGATCGTTTTTTATTGCATCAATTTGGTTATTCTCTCTTTTCTTTTTTATTAATCTGGCTAGTGGTCTGTCTATTTTGTTGATCTTTTCAAAAAACCAGCTCCTGGATTTATTGATTTTTTGAAGGGTTTTTTGTGTCTCTATCTCCTTCAGTTCTGCTCTGATCTTAGCTATTTCTTGTCTTCTGCTAGACTTTGAGTTTTTTTGATCTTGCTCCTCTAGCTCTTTCAGTTTTGACGATAGGGTGTCAATTTTTGATCTCTCCTTGCTTCTCATGTGGGCACTTATTGCTATATATTTTCCTCTAGATACTGCTTTAAATGTGTCCCAGAGATTTTGGTATGTTGTGTCTTCATTCTCGTTGGTTTCGAAGAACATCTTTATTTCTGCCTTCATTTCATTGTTTATCCAGTCAACATTCAAGAGCAAGTTGTTCAGTTTCCATGAAGCTGTGCGGTTCTCAGTTAGTTTTTGAATTCTGAGTTCTAACTTGATTGCACTGTGGTCTGAGAGACTGTTTGTTACGATTTCCGTTCTTTTGCATTTGCTGAGGAGTGATTTACTCCCAATTATGTGGTCAATTTTAGAGTAGGTGTGATGTGGTGCTGAGAAGAATGTATATTCTGTGGATTTGGGGTGGAGAGTTCTGTAAATGTCTATTAGGTTTGCTTGGTCCAGGTCTGAGTTCAAGTCCTGGATATCCTTGTTAATTTTCTGTCTGGTTGATCTGTCTAATGTTGACAATGGGGTGTTAAAGACTCCCACTATTATTGTGTGGGAGTCT
>NW_022450752.1:0-1413 GCF_009761245.1 Sapajus apella
TTTATATCTAACCTACTAATCTTATAAAGAACATTTTTTTTTTTTTTTGAGACAGAGTCTCACTCTTGCCCCGGCTGGAATGCAATGGCCCTATCTTGGCTCACTGTAACCTCGACCTCCTGGGTTCAAGTGATTCTCCTGCCTCAGCCTCCTGAGTAACTGTGATTACAGTGCATACTTTTTAAGTAGGGTTTACTGAACAACATTTTACTATTTTTAGTAATTGACATGAATATACAAAGATAATGGATAGGATTCTATAAGATGCTGATTTACAAGGCAATATGCTATAACTAAATGGGCCCAGAGGCTTATAGATTATGCATTTCTTTATAATGGCGTATCTCTGCTGCTGTAGGACTATGTCCAGCATTCTCCAGGTAAGTACAATGATTAGGATTAAATGTAAAACTGGACTTAAATACTACTTACGTTTGTAACTAGGTTGGCTCTCAACTGGGTCGCAGGTCATTGAGGTTGCCATGTCGGTGACCTGTGCATCTATACTGTTCACTGGAACACTGTTTTTGGCCTACTTCTCTGAGTCTGGTCATTACTTAAATTGTGTTTCCTCAAACTGAACAGGGTGAGTCCCTGTCCTGGCAGTGTTCTTTTATAGTTGGCACAGCCTCATCTTCATTATGAAGATCTGCATACTATTCCAATATGATGCTGGACCTTCACCATTGCCTTTTGAGATCCTCTTCTCAATGTCAGAGAAATTACTCAAAACTTGGAAGGAGACACGCAAGATTCCTAGGTGATACAGTTTGGATGTTTGTCCCTGCCCAGAGCTCATGTTGAAATGTAACCCCCAGTGTTGGAGGTGGGGAGTGGTGGGGGATGTTTGGACCATGGGGGTGGGTCCCTCATGAATGGCTTGGGCTAGCCCCTTGGTGATAAGTGAGCTTGCGCCCTGAGTTCACAGGAGACCTGGTCATTTGAAAGTGTGTGGCGCCTACCACTTCTCTCTCCTGTTCCTGCTTCTCCCTGTGATGTGCCCTCTTCCCCTTCTTCCGCCATGACTGGAAGTTTCCTGGGACCTCCCAAGAAGTAGATGTCCCCTTGCTTCCTCTACAGCCTGCAGATCCCTGAGCCAATTAAAGCTCTTTTCCCTTCAATTACCCAGTCTCAGGCAGTTCATTTTAGCAGTCCAAGGATGGCCTAATACATGAGGTGTTCTTTTGGTGCACTGCTCAGCTTGTACCTTTGACCGACTGTCTAATAACTGGGTTATTTGACGGCTCTGTAGGCGCAGAGGGTAACTTGTAGATTCTTGTCCAGTTAGAGATGGAAGTTATTTCTGCCTATTGGGAAAGATAACCCCAGAGGTTGTGGCTTATGGCCCTGTATGACATTAAATAGTTTTATATCTAACCTACTAATCTTATAAAGAACATTTTTTTTTTTTTT
>NW_022450753.1:0-1413 GCF_009761245.1 Sapajus apella
GAGTAGCTAGGATTACAGGCACCCACCACCACACCCGGCTAATTTTTGTATTTTTAGTAGAGATGAGGCTTCACCATGATGGCCAAGCTGGTCTCGAACTCCTGACCTCATGATTCTCCCACCTCGGCCTCCCAAAGTGCTGGAATTACAGGTGTGAGCCATCGTGCCTGGCCCTATCCTTGATTTTTAACACGTACAGAGCAACCAATAATGAGTCCTTCCTCAAAGTAAAGCCAGTGAAAATGAGTAATAAATGTTGAAGACTTTGTGGTCAAACATAACTCTACACTGAAGTGGGTCCTGTCCCTGTTGATTTGAATTTTTCTCCACAGGGGTTCTAATTTGGAGCTTCCCTTCAGAGGATTGTGTGCTGCATCCTCAGATCCATGTTGCAGGGTTTTTTCCACATGTGAAAAAAAGATAACAGATGGGAAAGAGATATCTAGAATTGGTGTGGGCCCTGGCACCAGGCCTGGCCATGAAGAGGACTGCCCCATATGTAACCAAAGCCATTTATTTTCTGCAGCCTTGCTACTTAAAATGGGGTCTGGGAACCAAGGTACCATGAGGATCAGCATCAACTGAGAGCAGCTTGTTAAGATGCAAAATCTCAGCCCCACCCCAGACCTGCAGCACTGGAACCTGCCCTGGCAGAATTTGAAGGCAACTTCTGCTCATATCAGAGTTTGAGAAGCAACTGCTCTAGAACACACTAGGGAGCCACGTGAAATCTCTGGGTCAGGTGTAGCGTGACTTGAGGTTTTTCCTTGCCTGAGAGCTCCTCAAATAAGACAGGCCTCCCAGATTAACTAATTTCAGAGCAATTTTTTAGATTTAGAAAATTGGGGCCAGGCACAGTGGCTCACACCTGTAATCCCAGCACTTTGGGAGGCTGAGGTGGGCAGATCACCTGGGGTCAGGAGTTCAAGGCCAACCTGGCCAAAATGGTAAAACCTCGTCTCTACTAAAAATAAAAAATTAGCCAGGAGTGGTGGTGTGCACCTGTAGTCCCAGCTACTTGAGAGGCTAAGGCACAAGAATCTCTTGAACCTGGGGGGAGGAGGCTGCAGTGAGCCCAGATCATGCCAGACTGCACTCCAGCCTGGGTGACAGAGCTCTTAAAAAAAAAAAAAAAAAGAAGAAGAAGAAGAAAAGAAAAGAAAACAAGATTGGGTTTAATTTTGGGTTTTGTAGCACAAATATATATATTTAAGCACCTGTTGGCATTATGGCCTGAGGGAGGTAGTTTGGATATTCATAATTGAACAAGATTCCTAGAATATAGAACAAAGCTGCAATGTTTAAACCATTTTTCTAAACTTTTGCGTAAGTCAGCATGGAGGTCATTGAATCTCCTTTTTCTTTTTCTTTTCTTTTTTTTTTTTTGAGACAGAGTTTCGCTCTTGTTACCCA
>NW_022450754.1:0-1413 GCF_009761245.1 Sapajus apella
CCTCTTGGCTCTTCCCTTGTGGGGAACAACATGGCTGCTGCAGCTCCAGGCATCACGTGAGTATTCAAACCACGAAGAGGCAGGAAAAGGGCCAGAGCCAGTTGTGTCTGTCCCTTTAATCAGGAAAGCAAACATTTCTTGGAAATCCAACAGCATAGTTGGCAACCACAATTGCAGAGGAACCTGGGAGAATAAATGTGAAGCTTTCCAGCTTCTAAAATAGGAAGAAGAATGGCGGGGCGCTGTGGCTCACGCCTGTAATCCCAGCACTTCGGGAGGCCGAGGAGGATGGGTCACCTGAGGTCAGGAGTTTGAGACCAGCCTGGCCAACATAGTAAAACCTCATCTCTACTAAAAATACAAAATTAACTGAGTGTGGTGGTACATGCCTGTGATCCAAGCTACTCGGGAGGCTGAGGCAGGAGAATCGCTTGAACCCAGGAGGCAGAGCTTGTGGTGAGCCGAGATCACCATTACACTCCAGCCCGAGCAACAAGAGCGAAAGTCCATCTCAAAAAAAAAAAAAAAAAAAAAAGTAAAATAAAATAGGAAGAAGAGAAGAGTCACAGGTTAGGGACGGTAGTTGGCTTTGCCAGTAAACTGTATCTGTCACAGGAAAGATCACAGAAGCCACAGTGTTCTAGAATATTGAAATCTCTTGTTCTCCTTTCAGCTCTTGCACCTGAATGACGGACACTGCAGAACTCATTTCAGGTCTATGTTTCCACGGGTGACTTAATAGTAATTCACTATATGAGTTATTAAGGGTTTTTAAGATGCAGCATTCGTGAACTAAAATTAGCCAATTTATCCATGCCTGTATTCTGCCAAGTCCTTCTGGCAGCTACTCAATGCTTAATGACCTTGCCTTTGCACAAAGAGCTGGAATGGGTATGGGGTTTCCTTCTGAGATGATAGAAACGTGTTAGAACTAGATAGACGTGGTGGTTACACAACATTGTGAATGTGGTAAATACTACTTTGGTTAATTTTCCCTTATGTGAACTTCACCTTTTTCTTTTTTCTTTTTTTTTTTTTTGAGAAAGGGTTTCACCATTTTGGTCAGGGTGGTCTCGATCTCTTGACCTGGTGATCTGCCTGCCTCAGCCTCCCAAAGTGCTGGGATTACAGCCGTGAGCCATGGCGCCCGGCCAAACTTCACCTTAATTTAAATGAAGGAGAAGGGGCCAGGCGCGGTGGCTCAAGCCTGTAATCCCAGCACTTTGGGAGGCCGAGGCGGGTGGATCACGAGGTCAAGAGATCGAGACCATCCTGGTCAACATGGTGAAACCCCGTCTCTACTAAAACTACAAAACATTAGCTGGGCATGGTGGTGCGTGCCTGTAATCCCAGCTACTCAGGAGGTTGAGGCAGGAGAATTGCCTGAACGCAGGAGGCGGAGGTTGCGGTGAG
>NW_022450755.1:0-1412 GCF_009761245.1 Sapajus apella
GTGTAGGCAAGGACTTCATGACCAAAACACCAAAAGCATTGACAACAGAAGATTTCTTTAAAATATCTGCCGCCCAGTGTTTTCCTTTTTTAGCAGTTCTTCCCCCTCCTCTCCTGGTAGACTTTTGGTCATTAAGGGTAAGCCATGGGGCTGAAGCTTACTTCCCCTGGAAAGGGAGAAAAAGCACCACCTAGGATATTGGGATATAATATGATTTTTTTTCCTGGGTTGGAGAAAGTGAGAGGGAGTGAGAAAGTGAAAGACGTTACAAGAATGTCCTTGTTAGTTGTATTCCTAGGTATTTTATTCTCTTTGTGGCAATTGTGAATGGCAGTTCGTTCTTGATTTGGCTCTCTTTAAGTCTGTTATTGGTGTATAGGTATGCATGTGATTTTTGCACATTGATTCTGTATCCTGAAGTTGCTTATCAGTTTCAGGAGATTTTGGGCTGAGACGATGGGGTATTCTAGATACACAATCATGTCGTCCACAAATAGAGACGATTTGACTTCCTCCTTTCCTATTTGAATACCCTTTATTTCTTTTTCTTGCCTGATTGCTCTGGCTAGGACTTCCAGTACTATATTGGATAGGAGTGGTGATAGAGGGCATCCGTGTCTAGTGCCACATTTCAAGGGGAATGTTTCTAGTTTTTGCCCATTCAGTATGATATTGGCTGTTGGTTTGTCATAAATAGCTTTTATTATTTTGAGATACGTTCCCTTAATACCTAGCTTATTGAGGGTTTTTAGCATAAGGGGCTGTTGAATTTTGTCAAAGGCCTTCTCTGCATCAATTGAGATAATCATGTGGTTTTTGTCTTTGGTTCTGTTTATGTGGTGAATTATGCTTATAGACTTGTGTATGTTGAACCAGCCTTGCATCCCTCTTCAAGGAGAACTACAAGCCACTGCTCAATGAAATAAGAGAGGACACAAACAGATGGAGAAACATTCCATGTTCATGGTTAGGAAGAATCAATATCGTGAAAATGGCCATACTGCCCAAAGTAATTTACAGATTCAATGCTATTCCCATCAAGCTACCAAAGACCTTCTTCACAGAACTGGAAAAAACCACCTTAAACTTCATATGGAACCAAAAGAAAGCCCACATAGCCAAGTCAATTCTAAGCAAAAAGAACAAAGTGGGAGGCATCACACTACCAGACTTCAAACTATACTACAAGGCTACAGTAATCAAAACAGCATGGTACTGGTACCAAAACAGAGATATAGACCAATGGAACAGAACAGAGGTCTCAGAGGCAACACAACATATCTACAACCATCTGATCTTTGACAAACCAGACAAAAACAAGCAATAGGGAAAGGATTCCCTGTTTAATAAATGGTGTTGGGAAAACTGGCTAGCCATGTGCAGAAAGCAGAAACTGGACCCCTTCCTGACAC
>NW_022450756.1:0-492 GCF_009761245.1 Sapajus apella
GAATAACTTTGACTATCCCTTTAAACTTTTCAGTATTAGAAAGCACCATCATGAAACATTGAATAACTGTGGTCACAAATTCCCTTTACAGTCTTCCTTTGAATATTTTTTCCAAGGGCAAATATTTGCTTTTGTTGTATTGTGGCTAAAAGGAATGTGGGAAGCAAAACAATGACAAACATTCATTATAATAACGGATTCACATACAATCAATTGCTATTTTAATTTTTTTAAAAGTTATAGTTTTTGCTGGGTATGGTGGCTTACGCTTGTAGTCCCAGCACTTTGGGAGGCTGAGGCGGGTGGATCACGAGGTCAAGAGATCGAGACCATCCTGGTCAACATGGTGAAACCCCGTCTCTACTAAAAATACAAAAATTAGCTGGGCATGGTGGTGCACGCCTGTAGTCCTAGCTACTCGGGAGGCAGAGGCAGGAGAATTGCTTGAACACAGGAGATGGAGGTTGCGGTGAGCCGAGATCGCGCCATTGC
>NW_022450756.1:592-1412 GCF_009761245.1 Sapajus apella
ATTGGGAGGCTGAGGCAGGTGGATCACGAGGTCAAGAGATCGAGACCATCCTGGTCAACATGGTGAAACCCCATCTCTACTAAAAATACAAAAATTAGCTGGGCATGGTGGTGCACGCCTGTAGTCCTAGCTACTCGGGAGGCAGAGGCAGGAGAATTGCTTGAACACAGGAGATGGAGGTTGCGGTGAGCCGAGATCGCGCCATTGCACTCCAGCCTGGGTAACAAGAGCGAAACTCCATCTCAAAAAAAAAAAGTTATACTTTTGAAAACGTTCTGCTGTAAACTGAAATTGTCTCCAAATCTTAATTCTTTCCTTGTTTTTAAGGTGACCAGATTTCCTAGAGTGAACCACACCCCAAGAAAAAAGATATGACACATATGTTTACATGGATGTGTTATTTTAGCATAAATCTTGTAAAATAGGCATTTCATTGAAATTATATATGTATGCATAAATTACTTTGCAGCATCATGAATACTCATGTTTTGAAAAGTAGGCATAGTTAGTGTCAATTACTACTTATTATTGGTACAAATAAGTAAACAGATATTTGAAAAAACTTACAAATTTTAAATAAAGGTTTTATTTTTTAAATTAGTTTTAGATTCACACTGAAGTTGGGAGGAAAAGGGAGATTTCCTCTGTAGACCCAAACTAGTTTCCCCTCTTTTTAATATATCAATATGCATCAGATATGTTATTAACATTTTTTTTTTGAGATGAAGTCTTGCTCTGTAACCCAGGTTGGAGTGCAACGGCACGATACTGGGTAAGTGCACCCTCTACCTCTCATGTTTAAGCGATTCTCCTGCTTCAG
>NW_022450757.1:0-1412 GCF_009761245.1 Sapajus apella
TTTCTTTGGAGAATCTGGAAACAGATATTTGCAGGCATAAATAGCCTCTTAAGAATTAGCGGTAAGATCGAATCTAAACCACAGGAGAAACGTTTCTTTCAAACTTCCCTGCTGTGTGTTCGTTCGACTTAGGGAGTTGCATCTATGATTAGATTCAGCGAGTTAGAAGCACGTTTCTTCTAAAAGCTGCGTTTGGATATTCCTGAGTCAATAGGATTATAGGATGTAATGAGAAATATCTGGCTCTAAAACAAAAACAGGGCTATGTAGCAGAATGATTGTCAAAGCGTATATTCAACTTACAGAGATAAACAGATGTTTGAATGGAGAAGTTGAGAAACCCTTTCTTTGGAGAGTTTGGAAAGCTATATTTAAAGCCATATACAGGCTCTTAAGCATTAGCGGTAAGATCGAATCTAAACCATAGGAGAAAGGTCTGTTTCAAACTTCTCTGCTATGTGTTCGTTCACCATAGGAAGTTGCATCGATGATTTGATTCAGCGAGTTAGAAACACGTTTATTCTAAAAGCTGCTTTGGATATTCCTGAGTCAATAGTAGTATAGGACATAATGAGAAATCTCTGGCTCTAAAACAAAAACGCAGCTATATAGCAGAATTATTGTCAAGGAGTATATTCAACTTAGAGTGCTAAAGAGATGTGGGAACGTAGCAGTTCAGAAACCCTTTCTTTGGAGAATCTGGAAAGAGATATTTACACCCATATACAGGCTCATAAGAATTAGCGGTAAGGTCGCGTCTAAACCACAGGAGAAACGTCTGTTTTAAAGTTCTCTGCTGTGTGTTCGTTCACCTTAGTAAGCTGCATCTATGTTTAGATTCGGCGAGTTAGAAACACTTTTCTTCTAAAAGCTGCGTTTGGATATTCCTGAGTCAATGGGAGTATTGGATGTAATGAGAAATATCTTTCTCTAAAACAAAAACGGGGCTATGTAGCAGAATGATTGTCAAGGTGTATGTTCACCTTACAGAGTTAAACAGATGTGTGACTGCAGCAGTCGAGAAACCCTTTCTTGGGACAATGTGGAAAGAAATACTTCCAGCAATATACAGGCTCATAAGAATTAACGGTTAGATCGCGTCTAAACCACAGGAGAAACGTCACTTTAAAACTTCTCTGCTGTGTGTTCGTTCACCTTAGGAAGTTGCATCTATGTTTAGATTCAGCGAGTTAGAAACACGTTTCTTCTAAAAGCTGCATTTAGATATTCCTGAGTGAATAGGAGTATAGGATGTAATGAGAAATATCTGGCTCTAAAACAAAAACGGAGCTATGTAGCAGAATGATTTTCAAGGCTTATATTCAACATAGAGAGTTAAACAGATGTGTGAATGTAGCAGTTCAGAAACCGTTTCTTTGGAGAATCTGGAAAGAGATATTTCCAGCCATGTA
>NW_022450758.1:0-1412 GCF_009761245.1 Sapajus apella
GTGTAGGCAAGGACTTCATGACCAAAACACCAAAAGCATTGACAACAGAAGATTTCTTTAAAATATCTGCCGCCCAGTGTTTTCCTTTTTTAGCAGTTCTTCCCCCTCCTCTCCTGGTAGACTTTTGGTCATTAAGGGTAAGCCATGGGGCTGAAGCTTACTTCCCCTGGAAAGGGAGAAAAAGCACCACCTAGGATATTGGGATATAATATGATTTTTTTTCCTGGGTTGGAGAAAGTGAGAGGGAGTGAGAAAGTGAAAGACGTTATAAGAATGTCCTTGTTAGTTGTATTCCTAGGTATTTTATTCTCTTTGTGGCAATTGTGAATGGCAGTTCGTTCTTGATTTGGCTCTCTTTAAGTCTGTTATTGGTGTATAGGTATGCATGTGATTTTTGCACATTGATTCTGTATCCTGAAGTTGCTTATCAGTTTCAGGAGATTTTGGGCTGAGACGATGGGGTATTCTAGATACACAATCATGTCGTCCACAAATAGAGACGATTTGACTTCCTCCTTTCCTATTTGAATACCCTTTATTTCTTTTTCTTGCCTGATTGCTCTGGCTAGGACTTCCAGTACTATATTGGATAGGAGTGGTGATAGAGGGCATCCGTGTCTAGTGCCACATTTCAAGGGGAATGTTTCTAGTTTTTGCCCATTCAGTATGATATTGGCTGTTGGTTTGTCATAAATAGCTTTTATTATTTTGAGATACGTTCCCTTAATACCTAGCTTATTGAGGGTTTTTAGCATAAGGGGCTGTTGAATTTTGTCAAAGGCCTTCTCTGCATCAATTGAGATAATCATGTGGTTTTTGTCTTTGGTTCTGTTTATGTGGTGAATTATGCTTATAGACTTGTGTATGTTGAACCAGCCTTGCATCCCTCTTCAAGGAGAACTACAAGCCACTGCTCAATGAAATAAGAGAGGACACAAACAGATGGAGAAACATTCCATGTTCATGGTTAGGAAGAATCAATATCGTGAAAATGGCCATACTGCCCAAAGTAATTTACAGATTCAATGCTATTCCCATCAAGCTACCAAAGACCTTCTTCACAGAACTGGAAAAAACCACCTTAAACTTCATATGGAACCAAAAGAAAGCCCACATAGCCAAGTCAATTCTAAGCAAAAAGAACAAAGTGGGAGGCATCACACTACCAGACTTCAAACTATACTACAAGGCTACAGTAATCAAAACAGCATGGTACTGGTACCAAAACAGAGATATAGACCAATGGAACAGAACAGAGGTCTCAGAGGCAACACAACATATCTACAACCATCTGATCTTTGACAAACCAGACAAAAACAAGCAATAGGGAAAGGATTCCCTGTTTAATAAATGGTGTTGGGAAAACTGGCTAGCCATGTGCAGAAAGCAGAAACTGGACCCCTTCCTGACAC
>NW_022450759.1:0-1412 GCF_009761245.1 Sapajus apella
CTAACAACAGAAACGATGCACACACACATATCACATACACACTCATTTTCTTAATTTCCTGAAGACACATGGCTGTTTTTTTTAAAACAAAAAGTATTATACTGTATCGTTGAGTTTATAATGTATATTAATGTAGTTTATATAACAATAATAGCATAGTGATAGGTTAAATGAAACTATACTGTTTGAAATGTCCTTTATTTTGCTGGATGTATTTTAATGTTACCTGAACTTCACTGTGGAAAGTCAAGGAATTGGGCTTCCATTCTTACAACAATAAAAACATGAGTGTAAAGAAATATAGCTAGGCCGGGCATGGTGGCACATGCCTGTAATCCAAGCACTTTGGAGACGGATCACCTGAGGTCGGGAGTTCAAGACCAGCCTGGCCAACATGCTAAAACCACGTCTTTAAAAAAAAAGGGAAGAAGAAGAAGAAGAAGAAGAAGAAGAAAATATAGGTAAGCCGGGCGCAGTGGGTTACACCTGTAATCCCAGCACTTGGGAGGCTGAGGTGGGTGGATCGATGGAGGTCAGGAGTTCGAGACCAGCCTGACCAACAAGCCCGGACCCAGAAATTCTAAAGTCCTGATCTCTGTCCCCCGTCATCACCCAGTGGAGCTTCCCCGGGAGCTTCCTCCTCACCCCACCTTGCCATCTTAACTGTTCTTATAATATTGTGAATATTTCTCACCCCACCCTGCCATCTTAAATACTCTTATGCCTTACCTCACCTGCCATTGTAACTGAACTTATGGTAATGTATACTCTTTGCCCCTACCCCCACCACTGTAACTGATCTTATCCCATAACACACCTGCTCCCTCCCCAAAAGATTTTCCCTAACCTGTAAAACCAACTTCTATCCCACTGCCTTTCACTAACACTCTTTTCAGCCTTAGCCCACCTGCATCCAGGTGAAGAAACAGCCATGTTGCTCACACAAAGACTGTTTGGGGAGCCTCTTCATTCAAAGTGCATGTTTTAACATGGAGAAATCTTGTCTCTACTAAAAATACAAAATTAGTCAAGTGTGGTGGCGTGTGCCTATAATCCCAGCTACTCTGCAAAGGCTGAGGTAGGAGAATCACTTGAACTAGGAAGGCAGATGTTGTGGCGAGCCGAGATGGTGCCATTCATTGCACTCAAGCCCTGGCAACAAGAGCAAAACTCTGTCTTAAAAAAAAAAAAGCCACTGGGAGAATTAAAACCATAAACTGAAAGATGTTTAGTTGATACATAAGAAAGTGCAAAGGAGAAAAAGAAACAAAAAGATAGGAGACAAATTGAAAACATGTAGCAAGATGACAGACCAAAATCCAACCATTGTAAGTGAAGAAATGACACGACCTGAGTTACATTAGTAGGACTGCTGAGCACTGTGGGGAGAACAGACATGGGCAGGAAGTGAG
>NW_022450760.1:0-1412 GCF_009761245.1 Sapajus apella
GCAACAGCACATCAAAAAGCTTATCCACCATGATCAAGAAGGCTTCACCCCAGGGATGGAAGGCTGGTTCAACATACTCAAGTCTATAAACGTAATTCACCACAGAAACAGAATGAAAGTCAAAAACCACACGATTATCTCAATCGACGCAGAAAAGGCCTTTGACAAAATTCAACAGCGCTTTATGTTAAAAACCCTCAATAAACTAGGTATTGATGGAACGTATCTCCAAATAATAAAAGCCATTTAGGACAAACCCGCAGCCAATATCACACTGAATGGGCAAAAAAACTGGAAGCATTCCCTTTGAAATCTGGCACTAGACAAGGATGCCCTCTCTCACCACTCCTATTCAATATAGTATTGCAAATTCCAGCCGGAGCAATCAGGCAAGGAAAAGAAATAAAGGCTATTCAATTGGGAAAGGAGGAAGTCAAATTGTCTCTATTTGCAGAGGACATGATTGTATAACTAGAAGACCCCATCGTCTCAGCCCAAAATCCCCTGAAACTGATAAGCAACTTCAGCAAAGTCTCAGGATACAAAATCAATGTGCAAAAATCACAAGCATTCCTATACACCAATAAGACACTTAAAGAGAGCAAAATCAAGAACGAACTGCCATTCACAATAGCTACAGAGAAAACAAAACACCTCGGAATACAACTAACAAAGAACATAAAGGACCTCTTCAAGGAGAACTACAAACCACTGCTCAACAAACTAAGAGAGGACACAAACAGATGGAGAAACATTCCATGCTCACGGTTAGGAAGAATCAATATCGTTACAATGGCCATACTGCCCAAAGTAATTTACAGATTCAATGCTATCCCCATTAAGCTACCGATGACCTTCTTCACACAACTGGAAAAAAACACCTTAAACTTCATATGGAACCAAAAGAGAGCCCACATAGCCAAGTCAATTCTAAACAAAAAGAACAAAGTTGGAGGCATCACACTACCAGACTTCAAACGATTCTACAAGGCTACAGTAATCAAAACAGCATAGTACTGGCACCAAAACAGACATATAGAACAATGGAACAGAACAGAGGCCTCGGAGGAAATACCACATATCTACAATCATCTGATCTTTGACAAACCTGACAAAAACAAGCCATGGGGAAAGGATTCCTGTTTAATAAATGGTGTTGGGAAAACTGGCTAGCCAGGTGCAGAAAGCAGAAACTGGACCCCTTCCTGACACCTTACACTAAAATGAACTCCAGATGGATTGAAGACTTCAATGTAAGACCTAACACCATAAAAACCCTAGAAGAAAACCTAGGCAAAGCCATTCCGGACATAGGCATAGGCAAGGACTTCATGACCAAAACACCAAAAGCATTGGTAACAAAAGCCAAAATAGACAAATGGGTCCTAATCAAACTCCACAGCTTCTGCACA
>NW_022450761.1:0-1412 GCF_009761245.1 Sapajus apella
CTAACAACAGAAACGATGCACACACACATATCACATACACACTCATTTTCTTAATTTCCTGAAGACACATGGCTGTTTTTTTTAAAACAAAAAGTATTATACTGTATCGTTGAGTTTATAATGTATATTAATGTAGTTTATATAACAATAATAGCATAGTGATAGGTTAAATGAAACTATACTGTTTGAAATGTCCTTTATTTTGCTGGATGTATTTTAATGTTACCTGAACTTCACTGTGGAAAGTCAAGGAATTGGGCTTCCATTCTTACAACAATAAAAACATGAGTGTAAAGAAATATAGCTAGGCCGGGCATGGTGGCACATGCCTGTAATCCAAGCACTTTGGAGACGGATCACCTGAGGTCGGGAGTTCAAGACCAGCCTGGCCAACATGCTAAAACCACGTCTTTAAAAAAAAAGGGAAGAAGAAGAAGAAGAAGAAGAAGAAGAAAATATAGGTAAGCCGGGCGCAGTGGGTTACACCTGTAATCCCAGCACTTGGGAGGCTGAGGTGGGTGGATCGATGGAGGTCAGGAGTTCGAGACCAGCCTGACCAACAAGCCCGGACCCAGAAATTCTAAAGTCCTGATCTCTGTCCCCCGTCATCACCCAGTGGAGCTTCCCCGGGAGCTTCCTCCTCACCCCACCTTGCCATCTTAACTGTTCTTATAATATTGTGAATATTTCTCACCCCACCCTGCCATCTTAAATACTCTTATGCCTTACCTCACCTGCCATTGTAACTGAACTTATGGTAATGTATACTCTTTGCCCCTACCCCCACCACTGTAACTGATCTTATCCCATAACACACCTGCTCCCTCCCCAAAAGATTTTCCCTAACCTGTAAAACCAACTTCTATCCCACTGCCTTTCACTAACACTCTTTTCAGCCTTAGCCCACCTGCATCCAGGTGAAGAAACAGCCATGTTGCTCACACAAAGACTGTTTGGGGAGCCTCTTCATTCAAAGTGCATGTTTTAACATGGAGAAATCTTGTCTCTACTAAAAATACAAAATTAGTCAAGTGTGGTGGCGTGTGCCTATAATCCCAGCTACTCTGCAAAGGCTGAGGTAGGAGAATCACTTGAACTAGGAAGGCAGATGTTGTGGCGAGCCGAGATGGTGCCATTCATTGCACTCAAGCCCTGGCAACAAGAGCAAAACTCTGTCTTAAAAAAAAAAAAGCCACTGGGAGAATTAAAACCATAAACTGAAAGATGTTTAGTTGATACATAAGAAAGTGCAAAGGAGAAAAAGAAACAAAAAGATAGGAGACAAATTGAAAACATGTAGCAAGATGACAGACCAAAATCCAACCATTGTAAGTGAAGAAATGACACGACCTGAGTTACATTAGTAGGACTGCTGAGCACTGTGGGGAGAACAGACATGGGCAGGAAGTGAG
>NW_022450762.1:0-1412 GCF_009761245.1 Sapajus apella
TATTCTCTGGTCAAGTCTGAGGACCTGCAGTGGACAACGTCAGTGAGAAGGCAGTGGAGTGACAGAGGGCTGGGCCCTTGGCAGATTCGTCTCGTGGTAGGAAGTGGTGCCAGGGGAGCCATATGCACGTAGCCTGCACGTGACACATAAACCTCTGCCAATTTGCGACCCACATGCAGGGCCTTCCAGCCCCTTGGAGACTTTCAGGCCGTTTCTACTCCCTCCCTAGACCCCTGGAAGGCCAACCCAGGACTCACCTTCTACGGGCAGGTGGGGGCCCGGGGCCCTGGGTGTGTCCAGCGAGGGTGGCCTACAGTGCAGACCCTGGGTTACGTGCAGGGGTCCTGCGCAGAGTGGCCGATGGACCAAACGAGCAGTGCTCTTCCAGCAGGGCGAGCCTCTCGGAGGTGGGGCAGCAGCTGGATAGGGTCTGGATGAAGCCACATTGCATCAACATCAGACTGACCAGGGGTTCAAGAGCTCAGCACCCAGTGCTCCCAGGGTCTCTGGCACGCTCCTCCTCCAGTCACATCCCCAGCCTCAAGCTCCTCCACCCAACTCTCTCTGGGTCTCTATCTCAGTCTGCCTCCAATCCCAGGATTTAGTAGTCCGCACTGTCCCCGGATTAGTGGATAAGATTGTGGGTTGCAATCTTGGCTTCAAGATATACTAGCTGTGTGACCTTGGCCAGTTGCTCTGCCTCTCTGGGCCTTACCTGCAAAAGTGAAAATAACGGTTATCCTGAAGAGGGTTACATGGACAAGCACATGAAAACACATGGTGTTCGGTCATGTGTTCGCCACTACAATTGCACACGTCCTGCTGCTGCAGGTGTGGCCAGTTGGAGGAGAAAGTTCCCCTCGAAGTCAGGGTCCTTTTGGGGCCAGAGAGCTGCCACAGGGGCTGGATTCCACTTACCATCTGTGTGAGATTCCTGGGGCTGTGGTGACAAAGTGCTGAAGACGGGGTAGCTTCAGCGGCAGGTATTCACTGTCTCCTGGTTCTGGAGGCTGCAGTTCGGGTCAGGGTGTCGGGAGGGTTCGTTCCTTCTGAGGGCTGTGAGGGAGGGTCTGTTCTAGGCCTCGCCCCCTGCTTCTGGTGCTTTGCCAGCAGACTTTGACACTCCTCCCCGGATGTCTGCATGGCGACTCGCTGTGTGTCTGCCTGTGCCCACGTTTCCCCTGTGTATAGGACTCCAGTCACCTTGGATTAAAGCCCAGCCTCGTTTCTTCATTTTAGCCTGATTACCTCTGTGATGATCCTGTCTCATCACGAAGTACTGAGCACTTCAATATATCTCGTGTTGTTGTTGCGGGGGATACAGTTCAACCCTTGTGCCCCCTGTTTGCTTCCTGCCACCCTCCTGGCTGGGTGGTTTGGATTGGGTGCGACTTGAGACCTCAGGGCCCCAG
>NW_022450763.1:0-1412 GCF_009761245.1 Sapajus apella
GGGCGGGGAGGTGGAGGCGAGAGGCCTGCTCTCACGCCGGTTGGGCCCTGGAACCGCACCAGTTCTGAAGACAGTCCATTTTCTGCCACACCCCCACCCCCAGCTGACCAGGGAGGCAGCAGAACACCTCCCCATCACTCAGCATTCCCAGCTCAGGGCACCAGCAGGCTGGGGTCCTCGCTGGCCTTACTGGAGGTTGAGCCGCCCCAGCTATGAGATGCCGAGAACTCCGCTGCTCCTCCTGGACCCTGGGTGGGGGGCAGGTGGCTCCTGTGCTGTCAAGAAAAGGTGGTTCTTGTGTGCGGCTCACCCCAGTCGAAGAAGCCCTGGAGTGTTGAGCGGAACACCACCGTGACATGGGGCGGTGGCGGTGGGAGACACTGCGCGTGGTGTGGGTGTGTGGCAGCACGGCTAGCATTCAGGCCTGTGTAGGAGAGGAAAGGGAATCAAAAGCTTGAGCACAGATACCTCGGTCTGAGAAGCTGCACCTCTGCTCACCCATCACCTCTCTCCCCCAGCCCTCCACACACACTCCAGCTCCCACACTCACACTCACACTCACACACCCCAACTCCCCGGGGCTGACCTCATCTGGTCTCAGCCTGCAGGGTGTGGGCAGAGAAGGGCATCTGGGATCTGGTGCCATTGAGGAGCCCAGTTGGCTGGCATTGGGCCCACTTGAAGGTGTCTCAGACATTTGGCCAGTGTGTCTTTCTCAGGGGTTTGCTCACGAAGGATGGACTCTTCCCACCCGGAGGATGCAGGGACAGTACTGCTGCATTTTTCTGGTCATTGGATCCTCTCCCTTTCCCCCGGCAGCTTGCCTGGCTGCACCCTCAGAGAGAATCCTCACTGCCCTCAAAGACAGCATCAGGGTCTCAGCCAGAGCCCGATAGGGGGGTGCCAGCAGGTGCCCCCAGGAGTGGGGCCTTGGCCCAACCAGAGCTTTTCCTGAAGGTGCCGTCAGCCAGGGTAGCTGTGTTCCCTCCCCCCTCCCCATCTTATGTGTATTTTCACCAGGAAAAGTGTGATAGCACGTGGGTAGCCTAGGCGGTGAATAAATACCTCAGATGTCCCCCTGCAACAAGTGTCTGTACCTGTTGCAGGTATTTTCATCTTACATGTTCTTGAATGTTTATATTTCAATAAACCTCTACCTCTTCGCACAAGCAGGTCTCTCAGTTGCTTTGGGTGGTCCTTCCACTGGACAGTACTGGGGAGAGCTGAGCTGCCGAGTGAAAGGGGACTGAGTGAACTACTCCTCACCCCCCCGATCTCTCCTGAACCTTCTCCCCTTCCCCACCCCCTCTTCAGAGGGCAAGCTCACTGAGCTTACTCTCAGCTTACCTTCTGTGTTAGCACGGCTCTCTGGCATTACCACATCACCAGGCTGATTCCAGTGATGTCGCATC
>NW_022450764.1:0-1412 GCF_009761245.1 Sapajus apella
TTGGTGTCCTCTCTTATTTCCTTGAGCAGCCATTTGTAGTTGTCCTTGAAGAGGTCCTTCACATCCCTAGTAAGCTGTATTCCTAGGTATTCTCTTTGTAGCCATTATGAATGGGCGTTCATTCAAGATTTGGCTCTTTGCTTGCCTATCATTGGTGCAAAGGAAGGCTTGTGATTTTTGTACATTGATTTTGTATCCTAAGACTTTGTTGAAGTTGTTTATCAGATCAAGAAGTTTTGGGGCTGAGACAATGGAGTTTTCTAAATATAAAATCATGTCATCTGCAAACAGAGACAACTTGACTTCCTCTCTTCCTATTTAAATACCCTTTATTTCTTTCTCTTCCCTGATTGCCCTGGCCAGAACTTCCAATACTATGTTGAATAGGAGTGGTGAGAGAGGACATACTTGTCTTGTGCCAGTTTTCAAAGGAAATGCTTCCAGCGTTTGCCCATTCAATATGATTTTGGCTGTGGGTTTGTCATAAATAGTTCTTATTATTTTGAGATATGTTCCATGCAAAGACACACCAAGGCTCTAAACCAAGGGATGGAGGAACATTTGCAAAGCAAATAGAAAGCCAAAAAAAAAAAAAAAAAAGTAGGGGTTGCAATTCCTAGTCTCTGACAAAACAGACTTTAAACACAGATCAAAAAGACAAAGAAGGGCATTACATAATGCTAAAGGAAACAATTCAACAAGAATAGCTAAGTATTCTGAATATATATGCACCCAAAACAGAAGCAGCTAGTTTCATAAAACAAGATCTTGAGCCTAAGACCTACACGCAAACTTAGGCTCCCATACGATAACAGTGGGAGACTTCAACACCCCACTGTCAAGATTAGACAGATTAAGGAGACAGAAAATTAACAAGGATATTCAGGACTAAACTCAGCTCTGGATCACGTGGACCTAGTAGACGTCAACAGAACTCTCTACCCCAAATCAACAGAATATACATTCTTCTCAGTGGCAACATGACACTTATTCTAAGATCAACCACATAACTGAATTAAACCACTCCTCAGCAAATGCAAAAGAACTGAAATCATAACAAACAGTTTCTCAGACCACAGTGCCATCAAATTAGAACTAGGATTAAGAAACTCACTCAAAACCACACAATTTCATGGAAATTGAACAACTTGTTTCAGAGTGACTCCTGGGTAAATGATGAAATTAAGGCAGAAATAAAGAAGTTCTTTTAAACCAACAAGAACAAAGAGACAACATACCAGAATCTCTGGGATACAGCTAAAGTAGTGTTAAGAGGAAAATTTATAGCACTAAATGCCCACATAAGAAAGATAGAAAGATCTCAAATCGACAACCTAACATCACAACTAAAAGAACTAGAGAGGCAAGAGCAAACTAATCCAAAAGCTAGCAGGAGACAAGAAATAACTAAG
>NW_022450765.1:0-1411 GCF_009761245.1 Sapajus apella
TTTTTGTATTTTTAGTAGAGACGGCGTTTCACTGTGTTAGCCAGGATAGTCTCGATCTCCTGACTCTGTGATCCACCCGGCTCAGCCTCCCAAAATGCTGGGACTACAGGTGTGAGCCACCGCGCCCAGCTTTGATTTATTTTTTGAGACAGAGTCTCACTCTGTTACCCAGGCTGGAGTGCAGGGGTGCAATCACGACTCGCCACAACCTCCGCCTACCCACGCTCAAGCGATTCTCCTGCCTCAGCCTCCCAAGTAGCTGGGATTACAGACCTGCACCACTACTGCCCAGCTAATATTTCTATTTTTAGTAGAGATGGGGTTTCACCATGTTGGCCAGATTCACCATGTTGGCCAGGCTGGTCTCAAACTCCTGACCTCAAGTGATCCACCCGCCTCGGCCTCCCAAAGTGCTGGGATTTACAGGCGTGAGCCACCGCGCCCAGCCCTTCATTTTAGGGGCACGGCTGGGATTGATTCCCAGATTCTGCTTTGCCACCACAGCCTCCCAAGGTCCTTAAACACACCAGGCACGGTCCTACCTCAGAGTGTTTGCCCTGGCACTGACCCCACGCTGGGCTGCCCTCCCCGCGCCGCCACCCTGCCCTCGAGATCAGCTCTGGGCATCGTACATGCTGCACCTGCCCCTCTCCCACAGCACGCTCAGAACGCTACCGCCACCTGGGCTCCGAGGACGACGAGACCAACGATGAAGAATCGTCCACAGAGATCCCCCAGTTCTCCTCCTGCTCCCACCGGTTCAGCAAGGTGGGCCGGGCCCCGGGTGGCGCCGCCGCTCAGGAAACATGGCATGATGTGGGATGGCTTGTCTGTTTGCTTTTGTATCTGTGTTTGGTTTTGCCTTGTTTTGTTCTGTAGAGATGGGGTCTTGCTATGCTGTTCAGGCTGGCCTCAAACTCCTGGGCTCAGGCGATCCTCCCACCTCGGCCTCCCAAAGTGCTAGGAATTATTATTATTATTTTTTGAGACAGAGTCTTGCTCTGTCACCAGGCTGGAGTGCAGTGGCACGGTCTTGGCTCACTGCAACCTCCGCCTCCCGGATTCAAGCGATTCTGCTGCCTCAGCCTCCCGTGTAGCTGGGATTACAGGCACGCACCACCACGCCCGGCTAATTTTTTATATTTTTAGTAGACATGAGGTTTCACCGTGTTGGCCAGGCTGGTCTCGAACTCCTGACCTCAGGTGATCCGCCCACCTCGGCCTCCCAAAGGGCTGGGATTACAGGCATCCGTAATCACTTGAACCCAGGAGGCGGAGGCTGCAGTGAGCCGAGGTCGCACCCCTGCACTCCAGCCTGGGCAACAGAGTGAGATTCTGTTTCAAAAAATAATAATGATAAAGTAAAATAAAGTGTACAAGTCGGTGGCGTTCAGCACGTTCACCGTGTTGT
>NW_022450766.1:0-1411 GCF_009761245.1 Sapajus apella
TATATTTTTTATTTTAGGCTATTAGTATCTTTGAATCTGAAGTGTCTCTCCTGTAGATAGCACATAGTTGAATCTCTCTTTTTTTTTTTTTGAGATGGAGTCTCACTCTGTTGCTAAGACTGGAGTGCAGTGGCATGACCTCGGCTCACTGCGACCTCCGCCTCCCTGGTTCACGAGATTTTCCTGGCTCAGCCTCCTGAGTACTAGCACGCACCATCACGCTTGGCTAATTTTTGCATTTTTAGTAGAGAGGAGGTTTCACCATTTGGCCAGGATGGTCTTGATCTCTGGACCTCGTGATCTGCCCGCCTTAGCCTCCCAAAATGCTGGAATTACAGGTGTGAGCCACTATGCCCCGCCATTTTTGCATCTTTTAAATAAGCTGAGGAAGAAGGGAGAACAAGTGTATATTTATAGAGTTTGTGATATTAATCTTCTTATCTGTCATTTCTGGTTCTCTTTATTTTTGTACATTTGAAAAGCCATTTGCTGTCATTTTCTTGGTTGGTCCAATATAGGTTTGCTTCTGCTCATATGCTTTGTGCCATTGTTGTTAAATATATTACGTTTCTGTAGGTTATAAACCCAACAATATGTGTGTATACATATCATTTTATGCAATTGCACTTTAAATTATTTAAGAAAGGAAAGTAGACAAAATATGCAATTATACTCTAATAATTATCTATAAAGTACAATTTACTGGCCTCTTTGTTTTTTCATGTGGGGTTGAATGCGTATCAGGAATCAGCCTGGAAATCTTTTGTTAGTGTTAATAAATATTAAGATGAATCTTCCAGCAACAGATTTTCTCAATATTTGTTTATGTGAAAACATCTATTTTATCTTTATTTTTAGAATACAGTTTTGCTAGATATAAGATTCTTGGTCTCTTATTTCCTTTCAGCACTTTTAATAAGTCATTCCACTTTCTTCTGCCTTCTATTACTTATGATGAGCAATCAGTTTTTAATCTTATTGGAGTTGCCTTTAATTGGTAAATATATACATATGCATATCAATTAGATCCTGTTGGTAAGTTGTGTTGTTCATTTTTTTATATCTATGCTAATTTTCTGACTAGTAATTTTGTCAGTTAGTGAGAAGGTTGAAATCCCCAACTCTAATTGTAGATTTGTCTATTTCTTCTTTCAGCATTATCTGCTTTTGCTCCATGTATCTACTTTGTGAATTTCTTACTTTTCATTAATGTATTTAGATAATTAAAAAAAAATAAGATGCTTCATTTTTTTTAAGAAGTTTTAAGTTTACAGAAGAAAAGATGAAAGAAAAATACAGAGAGTTCCCATATACCTCCCTGCAGTTTCTCCTATTTTTAACATCTTACATTAATGTTGCACATTTGTTACAATCCATGAGCCAGTATTGATACTCCATTAATTACTAAAGC
>NW_022450767.1:0-1411 GCF_009761245.1 Sapajus apella
AAAAAGGAAAATGATTAATGAGAAAGTGACTGTGCCCCAGAAGGGCAAATAAGCAAGCTCTTACATGACTGCAACAATTAGCTTTTGTTGTAAAATGCCCCAAAAGTGAGTGGCTTAAAATTATAAGCATTGATTTATTTAGTTCATGGTAATGTGGGTCAGTAACGTGGACTGGGCTCAGATGGGTGGTTCTTCTTTTCTTGGCTGGGTTTTCTCATGTGCCTGCAGTTGTGTGTCTGAAGCTGGGATGGCTTTCTGTTCCATGTGGGTTCCTATCCTCCAAAAAGCTAGCTCAGACTTGCTCATGTGGCTGCTTGGGAGGCTTCTAAGCAATAGGCCAAAAGCCACATTTTCTCTTGAGGCTCACAGCTGGCATAGCTTTACCTCCACTCTACTCTGTTGGTCAAAGGTGGTTTTGTGGCCAGCCCAGATTCAAGCGGTGTCCGCTCAGCGGCCGTAACAGAGCATCACAGATGACTGAGTAGCTTCAACAACAGAAATGTATTTTTCTCATGATTCTGAAGGCTGGAAGTTCCAGATCATGTATCTGCAAGTTGATTCCATCTGAGGCCTCTGCCTTTGGCGATCAGCTGGCCACCTCCTCCCTGTGTCCTCATATGGTCTTTCCTCTGTGTGTGCCCTGGTGTCTCCCTGTGTGTCTACATTTTCTCCTCTTATAAGGACCCCAGTCAGACTGGATGAGGGCCCAGCCTAAGGACCTCATTTTAACTTTATTGCCTCTTTAAAGGCCCTATTTCCAAATACAGTCACATTCAGACATACCGGGGGTTGGGGCTTTGACGTACAAATTTTGTGAGGACACAATTTAGCCCATAACAAAGGGGGAGAAAAACACCATCTCTTGATTTTGAGGAGCTGCAGTCAGATTGCAAAGAAGCATGGGCAGTGGGGGAAATAACCGAGATCATGATTGGAAAAAGCCAACCACGCCGACTGATCCTCCACACCTGGCCTGGTTTGGGCAAAGGCAACACACATGGGCACCTCCTCTCACCAGCTGTACCTTCTCCCTCCTTCCCCTGCAAGCCTTTTCCTGGAGTTTATTGCTGATCTCAAGCCTCCGGCCTGGAAGGACTACCTCCTCGCGGTGCTGATGTTCCTCTCGGCCTGCCTGCAAATGCTGTTTAAGCAGCAGAACACATACCGGCTCAAGGTGCTGCAGGTGAGTCTGCAGTCGGCCATCACTGGCCTGGTGTACAGAAAGGTGAGCCCCGGGGGACAAGTGCAGGTCTTCCCAGCCGGGAAAAGGAACATAACTGAACTGGTTGGTAGTAATGCTATCAGCAGCTGAGAACGCTTTCAGTCCTTACTTATTAGAGTCACTCACGATATATTCTCACTTCCTTTGTTATTTCTCTTTATTTGTATGTATTTATTTTTTTGAGACAGA
>NW_022450768.1:0-1411 GCF_009761245.1 Sapajus apella
CAGCTTTTACAAGAAACGTGTTTCTAACTCGCTGAATCTAAACATAGATCCAACTTCCTAAGGTGAACGAACACAAAGCAGCGCAGTTTGCAAGAGACGTTTCTCCTGTGGTTTAGACGCGATCTTACAGCTAATTCTTATAAGCCTGTATATGGCTGGAGATATCTCTTTCCAGATTCTCGAAAGAAAAGGTTTCTGAACTGTTCCATTCAGACATTAGTTTAACTCTGTAAGTTGAATACACAGCTTGACAAACATTCTGGTATATCGCTCCGTTTTTGTTTTAGAGTCAGATATTGCTCATCACACCCTATACTGCCATTCAATCACGAGTATCCAAACGCAGCTTTTACAAGAAACGTGTTTCTAACTCGCTCAATTTAAGAATAGATGAAACTTCCTAAGGTGAATGAACACGCAGCAGAGCAGTTTGAAAGGGACGTTTCTCCTGTGGTTTAGACGCCTTCTTACCGCCTATTCTTATGAGTCTCTATATGGCTGGAGTTATCTCTTTCCAGATTCACGGAACAAAGGGTTTCTGAAATGGTACATTCACACATCTGTTTAACTCTGAAAGTTGAATACACACCTTGACAATCATTCTGCTACATAGCTCCGTTTTTGTTTTAGAGCCAGATATTTCTCATTAAACCCTTTACTCCCATTTATCTAGGAGTATCGAAACCCAGCTTTTACCAGAAACGTGTTGCTAAATCGCAGAATCTAAACATAGATGCAACTTCCTAAGTTGAACGAACACACAGCAGAGCAGTTTGAAACAGATGTTTCTCCTGTGGTTTCGATGTGACATCACCGCTAATTCTTATGAGCCTCTTTTTGGCTGGAAATATCTCTTTCCAGATTCTCGAAAGAAAGGGTTTCTGAACTGCTACATTCACAAATCTGTTGAACTCTTTAAGTTGAGTATACACCTTGACAATCTTTGTGCTACATAGCTCCGTTTTTTTCTTAGAGCCAGATATTTCTCATTACACCCTATACCTCCATTCACTCAGGAATATGCAAACGAAGCTTTTAGAAGAATGGTGTTTCCAACTCGCTGAATATAAACATAGATGCAACTTCCTAAGGTCAATGAACACACAGCAGAGCAGTTTGAAAGAGACGTTTCTCCTGTGGTTTAGGCGCGATCATACCACTAATTCTTATGAGCCTGTATATGGCTCGAATTATGTCTTTCCAGATTCTCCAAAGAAAGTGTGTCTGAACTGCTACATTCACACATCTGTCTAACTCTATAAGTTGAATACACAACTTGAGAATCATTCTTCTACATAGCTCCGTTTTTGTTTTATAGCCACATATTTCTCATTACACCCTATACTCCCAATAACCCAGGAATATCCAAACGCAGCTTTTAGAAGAATCCTGTTTCTAAACCGCTGAATCT
>NW_022450769.1:0-1411 GCF_009761245.1 Sapajus apella
CGTTTAAACCACAGAAAAAACGTCTATTTGAAACTGCTCTGCTTTGTGTTCGTTCACCTTAGGAAGTTGCATCTATGTTTACTTTCAGTGAGATAGAAACACGTTTCTTGTAAAAGCTGCGTTTGGATATTCCAGAGAGAATCAGACTATAATGTGTAACGAGAAATACCTTGTGCTAAAACAAAAACTCAGCTATCTAGAAGAATGGTTGTCAACTTAGAGGTAAACTGATGTGTGTGTGCAGCAGTTCTGAAATCGATTCTTTGGAGAATCTGTAAACAGATAATTCCAGCCATATACACGCATATAAGAACTACCAGTAAGACTCCGTTTAAACCACAGAAAAAACGTCTATTTGAAACTGCTCTGCTTTGTGTTCGTTCACCTTAGGAAGTTGCATCTATGTTTAGATTCAGCGAGTTAGAAACACGTTTCTTCTAAAAGCTGCGTTTGGATGTTCCAGAGTGAATGGTGTATGGGATGTAAAGAGAAATATGTTGATCTAAAACAAAAACGCAGCTATCTAGCTCAATGGTTGTCAAGCTATACAATCAACTTACAGAGTTAAACTGATGTGTGTGTGCAGCATATCTGAAATCGTTTCTTTGGAGAATCTGTAATCAGATAATGCCAGCCATATATAGGCATAGAAGAACTAGCAGTGAGACTGCGTTTAAAACACAGGAGAAATGTCTATTTCAAACTGCTGTGTTTTGTGTTCGTTCACCTTAGGAAGTTGCATCTATATTTAGATTTAGCTTGTTAGAAAAAAGTTTCTTCTAAAAGCTGCGCTTGGATATTCCAGAGTGAATGGGAGTATAGGCTGTAATGAGAAATATCTTGTTCTGAAACAAAAATGCAGCCATTTAACAGAATGGTTGCCAAGAGGTATAATCAACTTACAGAGTTAAACTCATGTATGTGTGCAGCAGTTCATAAATCCTTTGTTTGGAGAATCTGGAAACAGATATTTCCAGCCACATACAGGCCTTTAAGAACTAGCAGTAAGACTGAGTTTAAAACACAGGAGAAACGTCTATTTCAAACTGCTCTGTTTTGTGTTCATTCATCTTAGGAAGATGCATTTGTGTTTAGAATCAGGGAGTAATAAACACAGTTCTTCTAAAAGCTGCGTTTGGATATTCCAGAGAGAATGGGAGTATAGGCTGTAAAGAAAAATATCTTGATATAAAACAAAAACGCAGCTATCTAGATGAAAGGTTGTCAAGCTGTACAATCAACTTACAGAGTTAAACTGATGTGTGCATGCAGCATTTCTGAAATCGTTTCTTTGGAGAATCTGGAATCAGATATTTCCAGCCACATACAGGCATAGAAGAACTAGCAGTAAGACTCAGTTTAAGCCACAGAAGAAACGTCTATTTGAAACTGCTCTGCTTTGTGTTCATTC
>NW_022450770.1:0-1411 GCF_009761245.1 Sapajus apella
AGGATACAAAATCAATGTGCAAAAATCACATGCATTCCTATACACCAATAACAGACTTAAAGAGAGCCAAATCCAGAACAAACTTCCATTCACAATTGCCACAAAGAGAATAAAATACCTAGGAATACAACTAACAAGGAATGTAAAGAACCTCTTCAAGGAGAACTACAAGCCACTGCTCAACGAAATAAGAGAGGACACAAACACATGGAGAAACATTCCATGTTCATGGTGAGGAATAATCAATATCGTGAAAATGGCCATACTGCCCAAAGTAATTTACTTGGGCAATGCTATCCCCATCAAGCTACCAATGATCTTCTTCGCAGAACTGGAAAAAACCACCTTAAACTTCATATGGAACCAAAAGAGAGCCCGCATAGCCAAGTCAATTCTAAGCAAAAAGAACAAAGTGGGGGGCATCACACTACCAGACTTCAAACTATGCTACAAGGCTACAGTAATCAAAACAGCATGGTACTGGTACCAAAACAGAGATATAGACCAATGGAACAGAACAGAGGTCTTGGAGGCAACACAACATATCTACAACCACCTGATCTTTGACAAACCAGACAAAAACAAGCAATGTGGAAAGGATTCCCTGTTTAATAAATGGTGTTTGGAAGACTGGCTAGCCATGTGCAGAAAGCAGAAACTGGACCCCTTCCTGACACCTTACACTAAAATTAACTCCAGATGGATTAAAGATTTAAACATAAGACCTAACACCATAAAAACCCTAGAAGAAAATCTAGGCAAAACCATTCAGGACGGAGGTGTAGGCAAGGACTTCATGACCAAAACACCAAAAGCATTGACAACAAAAGCCAAAATAGACAAATGGGACCTAATCAAACCCCACAGCTTCTGCACAGCAAAAGAAACAATCATTACAGTGAATCGGCAACTAACAGATTGGGAAAAAATTTTTGCAGTTTACCCATCTGACAAAGGGCTGATATCCAGAATTTACAAAGAACTAAAACAGATTTACAAGAAAAAAACAAACAAGCCCATTCAAAAGTGGGCAAAGGATATGAACAGACACTTTACAAAAGAAGACATACGTGAGGCCAACAAACATATGAAAAAATGCTCATCATCACTGGTCATCAGAGAAATGCAAATCAAAACTACATTGAGATACCATCTCACGCCAGTTAGAATGGTGATCATTAAAAAATCTGGAGACAACAGATGCTGGAGAGGATGTGGAGAAATAGGAACACTTTTACACTGTTGGTGGGAGTGTAAATTAGTTCAACCATTGTGGAAGACAGTGTGGCGATTCCTCAAGGACCTAGAAATAGAAATTCCATTTGACCCAGCAATCCCATTACTGGGTATATATCCAAAGGATTACAAATCGTTCTACTATAAGGACACGTGCACACGAATGTTCATTGCA
>NW_022450771.1:0-1411 GCF_009761245.1 Sapajus apella
GAAACGTCTCTTTCAAACTGCTCTGCTGTGTTTTCGTTCACCTTAGGGAGTTGCATCTATGTTTAGATTCACCGAGTTAGAAACACGTTTCTTCTAAAAGCTGCGTTTGGATATTCCTGAGTGAATGGGATTATAGGTTGTAAAGAGAAATATCTGGCTCTAAAACCAAAACGGGGCTCTCTAGCAAATTATTGTTAAGGTGTATATTCAACTTACAGAGTTAAACAGATGTGTGAATGTAGCAGTTCAGAAACGCTTTCTTTGGAGAATCTAGAAAGAGATATTTGTAGTCTTATACAGGCTGATAGGAATTAGCGGTAAGATCGCCTCTAAACCACAGGATAAACGTCTCTTTAAACTCCTCTGCAGTGTGTTCTTTCTCCTTAGCAGGTCACATCTATGTTTAGATTCAGCCAGGTAGAAACACATTTCTTCTAAAAGCTGCGTTTCTGTATTCCTGAGTGAATGGGGGTTTAGGGTGAAATGAGAAATATCTGGCTCTAACACAAAAACGTATTTATCTGGCGGAATGATTTTCAAGACGTGTATTCAAATTACAGAGTTAAGCAGAGGTGTGAATGTAGCAGTTCAGAAACCCTTTCTTTCGAGAATCTGGAAGAAGATATTTCCAGCCATACACAGGCACATAAGAATTAGCAGTAAGATCGCATCTAAACCACAGGAGAAACGTCACTTTCTAACTGTTCTGCTGTGTGTTCATTCACGATAGGAAGTTGCATTTATGTTTAGATTCAGCGAGTTAGAAACACGTTTCTTCTAACAGCTTTGTTTTGATAGTCCTGAGTGAATTGGAGTATAGGGCATAAGGAGAAATGTCTGGCTCTAAAACAAAAACGGAGCTATCTATCAGAATGATTGTCAAAGTGTATATACAAATTAGAGAGCTAAACAGATGTGCGAATATAAATGTGCACATAATCTTTCTTTGAGGAATCTAGAAAGACATATTTCCAGCCATATACCGGCACATAAGTGTTACCGGTAAGATCGCTTCTAAGCCACAGGAGAAACGACTCTTTCAAACTACTCTGTTGTGGGTTCGTTCACCTCAGAGTGTTGCATCTATGTTTAGATCAGCGGGTTAGAAACATGTTTCTTTTAAAAGCTGCGTTTGGATACTTCTGAGTGAATGGGAGTGTAGGCTGTATGGAGAAATATCTGGCCCTGAAACAAAAGGCAGCTACCTACTAGAATCATTGCCAAGGTGTATATTCAGCTTACAGAGTTAAACAGATCAGTGAATGTAGCATTTCAGAAAACCTTTGTTTGGAGAATCTGGAAAGAGATAATTGCAGGCACATAAACGCCCGTAAGAATTAGCGGTAAGATCGCGTCTAAACCACAGGAGAAACGTCGCTTTCAAACTGCTCTGCTGTGTGTTCGTTCACCT
>NW_022450772.1:0-1410 GCF_009761245.1 Sapajus apella
ATAGGTTTTACTGAGAGGTATCTCACTCTAAAACAAAAATGCAGCTATCTAGCAGAATGGTTGTCAAGCTATACGGTCAACTTACAGAGTTAAACTGATGTATGTGTGCAGCAGTTCAGAAATCCTTTCTTTGGAGAATCTGGAAACAGATATTTCCAGCCATATACAGGCATATAAGAACTATCAGTAAGACTGCGTTTAAAACACGGGAGAAACGTCTAGTTGAAACTGCTCTGCTTTGTGTTCGTTCAGCTTAGGAAGTTGAATCTATATTTAGATTCAGCGAGTTACAAACACGTTTCTTTGAAAAGCTGCATTTGGATATTCCAGAGTGAATGTGTTTATAGCCTGTAAAGAGAAATATCTTGCTCTAAAACAAAAACGCAGCTATCTAGTAGGATGGTTTTCAAGCTGCACAATCAAGCTGCGGAGTTTAACTGATGTGTGTGTGCAGCAGATGAGAAATCGTTTCTTTGGAGATTCTGGAAAAAGATATTTCCAGCCATTTACAGGCATTTGAAAACTAGCAGTAAAACTGCGTTTAAAACACAGGACAAACATATAGTTCAAACTGCTCTGCTCTCTCTTCGTTCCCCTAAGGAAGTTGCATCTATATTTAGATTCAAAGAGTTAGAAACAGGTTTCTTTAAAAGGATGCGTTTGTATATTCCAGAGAGAATCAGACTATAGGCTGTAATGAGAAATATCTTGCTCTTAAACAAAAACGCAGCTATCTAGCAGAATGGTTGTCAAGCTGTACAATCAACTTACAGAGTTAAACTGATGTGTGTGTGTAGCAGTTCAGAAATCCTTCTTTGGAGAATCTGGAAAGAGATATTTCCAGCCTTATACAGGCATATAAGAACAAGCAGTAAGACTACGTTTAAAACAAAGTGTAAAATTCTAGTTTGAACTGCTATGCTTTGTGTTCGTTCACCTTAGGAAGTTGCATCTATCTTTAGATTCAGCGAGTTAGAAACACGTTTCTTCTGGAAGCTGCGTTTGGATATTCCAGAGAGAAGGAGTCTGTAACGTGTAATGTGAAATATCTTGCCTTAAAAGAAAAACTCACTTATCTACCAGAATGGGTGTCAAGCCGTACAATCATCTTACAGAGTTAAACTGAAGTGTGTGTGCAACAGTTGAGAAATCGTTTCTTTGGAGAGTCTGGAAACTTTCATCTCCAGCCATATACAGGAATATAAGAACTAGCAGTAAGACTGCAATTAAAACACAGGAGAAACGTCTAGTTGAAACTGCTCTGCTTTGTGTTCGTTCAGCTTAGGAAGTTGAATCTATGTTTAGATTCAGCGAGTTAGAAACACGTTTCTTCTAGAAACTGCGTTTGGATATTCCAGAGAGAAGGAGTCTGTAGGGTGTAATGTGAAATATCTTTTAAAGCAAGATATT
>NW_022450773.1:0-1410 GCF_009761245.1 Sapajus apella
AGGCACGGTCACCTTATCTGGGCTCCGTCCTCTCCTCAGGCATCTCATCCCAGAGCTTGCTATGTAGCAGGAGACATGCAAATACGGTCCTACCTCTGCTGATAAAAACCAGCCCGGCCCTGACCCTGCAGCTCTGGGAGAGGAGCCCCGGCCCTGGGATTCCCAGGAGTTTCCACTTGGTGATCAGCACTGAACACAGACCACCAACCATGGAGTCTGTGCTGAGCTGGGTTTTCCTTGTTACAGTTTTGAAAGGTAATTCACGGAGAACTGGAGACACTGAGTGCGAGTGGACATGAGTGAGGGGAACAGTGGGTATGTGTGGCAGTTAATGACCAGGGTGTCTCTGTGTTTGCAGGTGTCCAGTGTGAGGTGCAGCTGGTGGAGTCTGGGGGAGGCTTGGTCCAGCCTGGGGGGTCCCTGAGACTCTCCTGTGCGGCCTCTGGATTCACCTTCAGTGACTACTACATGCACTGGGCCCGCCAGGCTCCGGGGAAGGGGCTGGAGTGGGTGGGTTTTATTAGAAACAAAGCCAATGGTGGGACAGCAGAATACGCGGCGTCTGTGAAAGGCCGATACACCATCTCGAGAGATGATTCAAAGAACTCGCTGTATCTGCAGAGGAGCAGCCTGAGAGCCGAGGACACGGCCGTGTATTACTGTGCGAGTGACACAGTGAGGGGGGGCCCGTGTGAGCCCGGACACAAACCTCCTGCGGGGGCGCGCGGGGCCACCAGGGGGCGCGCGGGACCACTGAGGACGGGACAGGTCCCAGGAGCAGGTGCAGGGGGAGGTTTCCTTTCTCCTCAGCTGGAAAAGTCAGCTTTGTATTTGCAGAATTCTGGAGCATTTTAGGCTGTGATATTTTATTACTTATATTTGTTATAAGTTTGTTAACCTTAGTGTTTAAATTTTACTAATTATTAAAATTATGTATATACAAATATTTATTAAACATATACTTTCTAGGAAAAAACATTCCTAATTATTTGCACTGATTCTTCCAGGGTTTTATTAACATTTGTTGACATCAACAACCACATAGCTATAGGTATTTAAATGTATACGCATAGAAAGATGCATAGGCCAGGCGTGGTGGCTCACGCTTGTAACTCCAGCTACTCAGGAAACTGAGGCAGGAGAATTCCTTGAACCAGGTGGGTGGAGGTTGCAGTGAGCCCTGATCATGCCACTGCAGTCAAGCCTGGGTGACAGAGTGAGACTCCATCCAAAAAAAAAAGGAAGAAAGAAATAAAGAAAGAAGTAAGTATAAATACACAGACCTATGCACATATGTTGTAGGCATTCATATTAAACATTACAATAAAATAATTCTGAAAATTATTTTAAAAAATCAAACTTAATGATGAACAAAATATAAATTATTAGAGTAATTCACAATGGATTTCA
>NW_022450774.1:0-822 GCF_009761245.1 Sapajus apella
AGTGGGGAGAGATAGCAAGGGGAGAAATGCCAGATGTAGGTGATGGGGAGGAAGGCAGCAAATCACACTGCCACTTGTGTTCCTATGCAACAATTTTGCATGTTCTTCACATGTACCCCAAAATGAAAAATGCAATAAAATAAAGAAATGGGAAAAAATATGCAAACACAATTTTAGAAGAAACGTGTTTCTAACCTGGTGATTCTAAACATAGATGCAACTTCCTAAAATGAACGAACACACAGCAGAGAAGATTGAAACAGACGTTTCTCCTTTGGTTTAGATTCGATCTTACCGCTAATTCTTATGAGCCTGTATAGGAATGGAATCATCTCTTTCCAAACTCTCAAAGAAAGTGTTTCTCAACTGCTCCATTCACACATCTTTTAAACTCTGTGAGTTGAATATACACCTTGACAATCGTTTTGCTACATATCCGCCTTTTTGTTTTAGAGCCAGATATTTCTCATTACTTCCTATACTCCCATGGAGTCAGGAATGTCCAAACGCAGCTTTTAGAAGAAAAGTGTTTCTAACTCGCTGAATCTAAACATAGATGCAACTTCCTAAGGTGAAAGAACACACAGCAGAGACGATTGAAACAGACGTTTCTCCTGTGGTTTAGATTCGATCTTACCGCTAATGGTTAAGAGCCTGTATATGGCTTTAAATCATTCTTTCCAAACTCTCCAAAGAAAGGGTTTCTCAACTGCTCTATTCACACATCTGTTTAATTCTGTAGGTTCAATATACACTTTGACAATCATTCTGCTACATAGCCCTGTTTTTGTTTTAGAGCCAGATATTTCTCATTACTTCCTC
>NW_022450774.1:922-1410 GCF_009761245.1 Sapajus apella
ACGCTGAATCTAAACATAGATGCAACTTCCTAAGGTGAAAGAACACACAGCAGAGGAGTTTAAAACAGACGTTTCTCTTGTGTTTTAGATTCGATCATACCGCTTATTCTTATGAGCCTGAATACGGCTGGAAATATCTCTTTTCAAACTCTCCAAAGAAAGGGTTTCTCAACTGCTCCATTCACACATCTGTTTAACTATGTAAGTTGAATATACACCTTGACAATCATTCTGCTACATAGCTCCGTTTTTCTTTTAGAGCCAGAGATTTCTCACTACATCCTATACTCCCATTCACTCATTAATATCCAAAAACAGTTTTAGAAGAAACGTGTTTCTAACCCGCTGATTCTAATCATAGATACAACTTCCTAAGGGGAACTAACACACAGCAGAGTAGCTTAAAACAGACGTGTCTCCTGTGGTTTAGATTCGATCTTACCGCTAACTATTAGGATGCTGTTTATAGCTGGAAATATCTCTTTCCA
>NW_022450775.1:0-1410 GCF_009761245.1 Sapajus apella
ACTCCGTCTATACTAAAAATACAAAAAATTAGCCAGGTGTGGTGGCATATGCCTGTAATCCCAGCTACCTGGGAGAGTGACATGGGAGAATCGCTTGAACCAGGAGGCAGAGGTTGCAGTGGCCTGAGTTTGTACCACTGCACTCTTGTCTGAGCCACAAAGCAAGACTCTGCCTCAGAAAAAAACCCAAAAATCTATACAGCCACTTAAAAGACTAAGGGAAATCTATGTGTACACACTGTATATATCAACATGTAAAGACTGCTAAGATGTTTAAATAACCAAACATCATTAAGTGAAAAATGTATGATGATAACGTGCAATATGCTCTCACTATGTTATAAAAAATTACGTATGCACAGCAAAGACTGTATACTACTTAAAAGTACTGAGGGAATTTCACTTTCAGCATACACGTCAGTTACATGCTATTTTATGTTCTTAATGAACTATAGTTTCGTAATTTTTCTCATCACTTTATCAATTTAGTCTCTCTCTAAGGCTGTATCCAAGAGCCACACTTTTAAAACCTTTGTATCTTTACACTTTAGGAACAAACCAGAGCATGGCTGAATCTCCAACTCCTTATGCTAACTGAAGCAAGCCAGACTCCAAGCCCACACGTGACTTTCTGGAAAAGGCAGAGCAGGACTAAGGAACAGACAGACAGGTGGCTGCAGGAGCAGGGAGAAGGAGAGAGGCTGCCTTCCTGAGTATCCTGACTGCGGTGGTAGTCACTGCAGTCCACCCATCTGTTAAAGCTCCCTGAACTGCACACCAAAAAGTGAATCTTACTATATGTAAATTTTAAAGTAAATTTAAACACACACACAAACTTAGGGGATACAATTTCTTTGCGTGTGGCACACACACTTGTCTTAATGCAGGACTCCAAGGCGCGTCAGTTGCAGGGACCCTACCAGTGCACACCTGCCATGGCCTGCGCCCACCCACAACATGATTCCTTCTTCCAGGCTCTGTGCCTGTGGGTCTAGACTTCACATGGAAGGCACTGGCCAGCGCAGGCAAAGGGAAGCACATGTGGGGCCCTGCAGGTCCTGGCCTGGCCGGGGCTCTGTCGCAACCAAGTTGTCAGGCACAGCAACGGGCACCCGCATAGGCAGCTCTGGCCATGCCTCATCCCAGAGCCCACCCGATGACTCCAGGAAATTCCGCCGCTCCCAGCATGGCCACAGTGCCCTCTGCTGCCAGAAAACAAACGCTCCAAGCCTCAGTCCTCAGGGGGTCCGCACAGCATTGGGCGCTGGGTTTCATCCGCAGCTGCTCCATGAATGGACTTCACAGCGGAGCGGGCACTGTCCCAATGTCCCTCTCGGCTTAAAAAAAAGAACAAAAAAAACGCTCCTTCAACCCCACTTCCCAATTATTCTTTCCCCCTTCTAGTCACAA
>NW_022450776.1:0-1410 GCF_009761245.1 Sapajus apella
GTTCTTTTGCATTTGCTGAGGAGTGATTTACTCCCAATTATGTGGTCGATTTTAGAGTAGGTGTGATGTGGTGCTGAGAAGAATGTATATTCTGTGGATTTGGGGTGGAGAGTTCTGTAAATGTCTATTAGGTTTGCTTGGTCCAGGTGTTCATGGTTAGGAAGAATCAATATCGTGAAAATGGCCATACTGCCCAAAGTAATTTACAGATTCAATGCTATCCCCATCAAGCTACCAATGACCTTCTTTGCAGAACTGGAAAAAACCACCTTAAACTTCATATGGAACCAAAAGAGAGCCCCCATACCCAAGTCAATTCTAAGCAAAAAGAACAAAGCGGGGGGCATCACACTACCAGACTTCAAACTATACCACAAGGATACAGTAATCAAAACAGCATGCTACTGGTACCAAAACAGAGATATAGACCAATGGAACAGAACAGAGGTCTCGGAGGCAACACAACATATCTACAACCATCTGATCTTTGACAAACCAGACAAAAACAAGCAATGGGGAAAGGATTCCCTGTTCAATAAATGGTGTTGGGAAAGCTGGCTAGCCATGTGCAGAAAGCAGAAACTGGACCCCTTCCTGACACCTTACACTAAATTTAACTCCAGATGGATTAAAGACTTAAACATAAGACCTAACACCATAAAAACCCTAGAAGAAAATCTAGGCAAAACCATTCAGGACGTAGGTGTAGGCAAGGACTTCATGACCAAAACGCCAAATGCATTGACAACAAAAGCCAAAATAGACAAATGGGACCTAATCAAACTCCACAGCTTCTGCACAGCAAAAGAAACAATCATTAGAGTGAATCGGCAACCAACAGATTGGGAAAAAATTTTTGCAGTTTACCAATCTGACAAAGGGCTGATATCCGTAATTTACAAAGAACTAAAGCAGATTTACAAGAAAAAAACTAACAAGCCCATTCAAAAGTGGGCAAAGGATATGAACAGACACTTCTCAAAAGAAGACATACGTGAGGCCAACAAACATATGAAAAAATGCTCATCATCACTGGTCATCAGAGAAATGCAAATCAAAACTACACTGAGATACCATCTCACACCGGTTAGAATGTCGATCATTAAAAAATCTGGAGACAACAGATGCTGGAGAGGATGTGGAGAAATAGGAACACTTTTGCACTGTTGGTGGGAGTGTAAATTAGTGCAACCATTGTGGAAGACAGTGTGGCGATTCCTCAAGGACCTAGAAATAGAAATTCCATTTGACCCAGCACTCCCATTACTGGGTATATATCCAAAGGATTACAAATCGTTCTACTATAAGGACACGTGTACACGAATGTTCATTGCAGCACTGTTTACAATAGCAAAGACCTGGAACCAACCCAAATGCCCATCGACGATAGACTGGATAGGGAAAATGTGG
>NW_022450777.1:0-1409 GCF_009761245.1 Sapajus apella
ATGATTACAGCCATATACAGGCATATAAGAATTAGCAGTAAGACTGCATTTAAAACACAGGAGAAACGACTATTTCAAACTGCTCTTCTTTGTGTTCGTTCAACTTAGGAAGTTGCACCTATCTTTAGATTCAGCGTTTTAGAAACACGTTTCTGCTAAAACTATGTTTGGATATTCCAGAGTGAATGGAGGTATAGGCTGTAATGAGAAATATCTTGCTCTAAAACAAAAACTGAGCTACCTAGAAGAATGGTTGTCAAGCTGCACAATCAATTTACCGAGTTAAACTGATGTGTGTGTGCAGCAGTTAAGAACTCCTTTCTATGGAGAATCTGGAAACAGATATTTCCAGCCATATACAGGCATATAAGAACTAGCAGTAAGACTGCGTTTAAAACACAGGAGAAACGTCTATTTCAAACTGCTCTGCTTTGTGTTCGTTCACCTTAGGAAGTCGCATCTATGTTTAGATTCAGTGAGTTAGAAAGACGTGTCTTCTAAAACCTGCATTTGGATATTCCAGAGTGAACAGAAGTATAGGCTGTAATGAGAAATATCCTGCTCTAAAACAAAAACGCAGCTATCTAGGAGAATGGTTGTCAAGCTGTGCAATCAGCTTACAGATTTAAACTGATGTGTGTGTGCAGCAGTTCAGAAATCCTTTCTTTGGAGAATCTGGAAACAGATATTTCCAGCCATATACAGGCCTATAAGAACTAGCAGTAAGACTATGTTTAAAACACAGGAGAAACGTGTATTTCAAACTACTCTGCTTTGTGTTCGTTCACCTTAGGAAATTGCATCTATGTTTAGATTCAGCGAGTTAGAAACACATTTCTTCTAAAAGCTGCGTCAGAGTGAAAGGGACTATGGGCTCTAATGAGAAATATCTTGCTCCAAAAGAAAAACACAGCTATCTAGCAGAATGGTTGTCAAGCTGTACAATCAACTTACAGAGTTAAACTGATGTGTGAGTGCAGAAGTTCAGAAATCCTTTGTTTTTAGAATCTGGAAACAGATATTTCCTGCCATATATATAGGCATATAAGAATTAGCAGTAAGACTGCATTTAAAACACAGGAGAAACGTGTATTTCAAACTACTCTGCTTTGTGTTCGTTCACCTTAGGAAGTTGCATTTATGTTTAGATTCAGCGAGTTAGAAAGTCGTTTCTTCTAAAAGCTGCGTTTGGTTATGGCAGAGTGAAAGGGACTATCGACTGTAATGACAAATATCTTCCTCCAAAAAAAATTGCAGCTATCTAGCAGAGTGGTTGTCAAGCTGTACAATCAACTGACAGAGGTAAACTGATGTGTGTGTGCAGCAGTTCAGAAATCCTTTCTTTGGAGAATCTGGAACCAGATGATTACAGCCATATACAGGCATATAAGAATTAGCAGTAAGACTGC
>NW_022450778.1:0-1409 GCF_009761245.1 Sapajus apella
AATGGTTAATTAGTACTAGAGGAAATTCCCTTCTGTAGGGAAGAAGGTGGTGGCGCCTCCTGGGAGTCCTCCCTACAGGAAAGGAGGCTCCTGGCACAGGTCTGGTCTCTATTAACTCAGGCCCTGGAGAGCAAATCAGCAGACAAAAAGCTGGTTTCCTGGCTGCCCCCAGAGGGGCTCTGCCAGCCTGGCACTGTGTCTGCTTCCGGTGGCGAGGGCAGTAGAGGCCCCACGTAATGCTGAGCTCTAACTTGGGACCAGTTCATGTCCTGTGAGGAGGCTGCACATGAACCACAGCCATGGCTGATTCTACCTGAGCCCTTTCCTTACTACCCCTACATTGTCTCTGTGTGGTTGGCTTGTGGGAAGCGACGCCAGTGAAGTTGTGGTGGGTGGTGGTCCCCGCCCCTGAGGCTCAGGTGGCATTATCCTACATAACCTCTCACACCATGGCTGGGCCAGCAAAGATGGAGGCCTTTCCTCCATCTGCTCACACCATGCTGCTGAACTTCCACGGGTTTCTTTTTCCCTTTCAGGCAGGCCTTTCTGTATGGCGAGCAGTGATTTCTCCCTGAGATGAACTGGGGCCATGTTGGAGGGGTGGGACTCCGGGATGGAGGGTCAGTTTCCCTCTAATTTAGCACCCTTTAGTAAGTTCACAGACTTTCCTCTATCCCCATCCTCCACCTCACATCAAACTCTTTATTTATTTTTAGAGACACGGTCTTGCTATGGCTCCCAGGCTGGAGTACAGTACACGGTCATAGCTCACTGCAGTCTTGAACTCCTGGTTCAAAAGATCCTCCCTCCTCAGCCTCCTGAGTAGCTGGGATCAGAGACATGAACCACCACACACAATTTTTGTCTAAGGATAGATGAAGAGTGAGATTGGGCAGCAATGCCTGTACCCCAAACTGCAGCTCTTCCCATTCAACTCTGATGCCTTCTTGGGTCCTAGAGTTTAGTTAAATCTTTCCATGTTCTGGAGTAATCTTTTCATGAATTTTAAATTTTACTGCTCTGATTTTTGGTGTTTAGGAATGCTCACTTACCAGTTTCCCATCAGATTTGCCTACCACATTATCAATTATTTTTCAAAACATGATTATTTAGGAGAACAAAACCTCTGCTGAGCATTGCAGAGGACTTGTCTGTGCATCCGCTATGGCGCTTTCTTCACGAGTGTGTAATGTGAAAATGGGTGAGGCATGTGTGCAGGTCTGCGTAATGCGAGGAAGAATAATATGAGAACAAGGTCGGGCATGGTGGCTCACGCCTGTAATCCCAGCATTTTGGGAGGCTGAGGCGGGCAGATCACCTGAAGTTAGGAGTTTAAGACGCCCCTGGCCAACATGGTGAAACCCTGTCTCTATTAAAAATACAAAAATTAGCTGGGCCTGGTGGTATGT
>NW_022450779.1:0-1409 GCF_009761245.1 Sapajus apella
CTTTACGGATTCAAACATTCAATTATTCCCAAAGCACACTGAATTAAAGAAATCTGCACAAAGATACCTCATGGTAAAATAGAAGAATACAAAGTACAAAGAGCTAAATTTTCTTTAAAGTTGATTTCTTAACAGTAAAAATGGAACCAAGGAAAATAAATTAGCATTTTCAATGTTGTATTAGTTTGTTTTCATGCTGCTATAAAGAACTGCCCAAGACTGGGTAATTTATAAAGAAAAGAAGTTTAATTTAACTCACAGTTCCAAATGACTGGTAGGGAGACAGCAGTTCCTCAGGAAACTTTAGGGCAGAAGACTCCGATCCACAGGGCAGTAAGAAAGAAAATGAGGGCTCAAGCACAAAGGAAATGCCAGATGCTAATATAACCATCAACTCTAGTGAGCCTCACTAATTATCATGAGAACAGCATGGGGAAAACCACACCCATGATTCAATTACCTCCACCTGGTCAATTACCTCCACCTGCCGGGCGCAGTGACTCAAGCCTGTAATCCCAGCACTTTGGGAGGCCAAGGCGGGTGGATCACGAGGTCAAGAGATAGAGACCATCCTGGGCAACATGGTGAAACCCCATCACTACTAAAAATACAAAACATTAGCTGGGCATGGTGGCGCGTGCCTGTAATCCCAGCCACTCAGGAGGTTGAGGTAGGAGAATTGCCTGAACCCAGGAGGCGGAGGTTGCGGTGAGCCGAGATCGCGCCATTGCACTCCAGCCTGGTTAACAAGAGTGAAACTCCGTCTCAAAAAAAAAAAAAAAAATTACCTACACCTGTTCAATTACCTCCACCTGGTCCTACCCTTGACCTGTGGGCATACAGGGATTATAATTCAAGGTGAGATTTGGGTGCAGACACAGAGCCATGCCATATCAAATGTGCAAAAACATATATAGCTACTAACATTAAATTCCACACCCAGTGAAAATAAGAGTGAAAGTATAATGAGGAAATCTTTATACAACAGGCTTTAAGAAAAATAATCATATACAGATATATAGATACATATTCACATACACATAGACATCCATATAGATGGATGAAATAGAGATTCATACATAGATAGATTGATTTTAACGTGTTCTAAGATCTTTGCATTGCCTGGGAGCAGGATAGAAGTCTACAAGTACTAATTAATATTAGATTTAGTAAGTCGAATGTGTTTTTAAAAGCCTCTAGCACACTAATAGCAAGGACAAAATTGTATGAATTCCAAATAATAGTAAACAAAATGAGATAATATAAACGAATCTATCAGTGGAAAGCAAACAGACAGACATTTTTTAAGGAAGCAGGTTTGGGAAATAGGTAACATAAAAATTGTAGAGTTAAACTCAAAATGATTAATAATTATATTCAATGTAAATAAATTGGAAGCTTCAATGAAA
>NW_022450780.1:0-1409 GCF_009761245.1 Sapajus apella
ATTTCAGCAGGAATCTGCAAGGATTCTGTGACTATATTAGCTACTGCAAGAAATGTATTTTGGAAGCAAAACTCCAACATAGTTACAAGACTAAAGAAGCCTCCTTGATCTGAGAGGAGATGGCTTTATGTTGTTTAAAGGAAACAGAGGACTCTGAAATCTCTGTGAGCCCCAGTCAGTGCTGCATCCCCATCCCACTGCCAAGGCCACATACAAGCTGGGGCTGACCCAACAGGGTGAGAGTGCCTGGAACCTGGAGAACGATTCTGTGGCAGGTAACATGCCAACCTTGAGCCTGGCAAGCCATGAGCAGGCATAGCATGACTGGCAGGTGTTGCGAGATGTTGGCTATGAGTTTGACATCTTCACCTCAGTGCAGAAGGGAGTGATCTGGGCCCTCCGGGCTGTGCTGGATGCTATTGGCCAGAAGTGACTGCTTGTAGTGAGGACTCGGCACCTCTGTGAGCTGCACTATGGTGCTCTGACCCACCCAATAAAGCACAAACTGCTACCAAACATGGTGAGGCTCGGGTGACGATCTGGAGGTGGTCCTATGCTGTCCCACCACCTCTGAATGAGCCTGACCATCCCCTCTACAGCAGCGTCAGTGAGGACTGCAGGTATGCAGATTCCACTGAAGATCAGCTACCCACCTACACGTCTGAAGGTCACTACTGCCAGAGCTCTACCCTTTTGGAATGAAGAAATAGTTCCCCAGATCAAGGAGGGGAAACAGGTACTGATTGTAGCCCATGGCAGCAGCCTTTGGGGAACTGTCAAGTATCTGGAGAGTTGCTCTGAAGAGGCCGTCATGGAACTGAAGCTGCTGACTGGTATTCCCATTGTCTATGAACTGCACAAAAACTTGAAGCCCATCAAGTCCATACACTTCCTGGGGGATAAAGGGGCTGTGGTGAAGCCATGGAAGCTGTGGCTGCCCAGGGCAAGGCCAAGATGTGAAGGCCAGTGGGCAGACTGTTGTCCCAGGAACACCCTCCCTGCCCATGGCATTCCTCTGCACCTCTTCCCTGCATATGTCACACTGACCACATCTGTAAGCATCTTAAGTTATAGCTGCAGATGGGGTCTGATCGCTCCCATTTTCATTTTAGGCATTTGGCCTCCTGCACTCCCTCTTTTTCTACAATCTAGTCAGAATGGCACCCCTGGGGCATGGGTTCTCTGTCCAAGCCAAGGGAAACTCCCCTTATCTAAGACAGGTGAGAGGTGGTGACAAGTTTTTGCCAGTGTTTTGTTTACTAAGAACCTGGACAGGAGGACCCAGGATAAGGCATGACCAATGAGGAGATGCAAGAAAACCTATTTGCCACCTGAAGCCAGTCCTGTACTTCCAGCCACTGCCTGGGAGCTCTAGTCATTCCAGTGGAAGATGAATACAACCTGCATGA
>NW_022450781.1:0-1409 GCF_009761245.1 Sapajus apella
ACTCTTCGGATTCTTCTTTCTTTGCTTCCACTTTCTTCTCCTCAGCTTTGCAAACAAGCCAGGCCAAAAAGGTTCAACATTTACACCGGCTGCTTTAATGAGGGCATTGATCTTATCCTCCGTGACGGTCACCTCATCGTCGTGCAGAATGAGGGCCGAGTAGATGCAGGCAAGCTCGGAGACGGAGGCCATGATGCGGGTGAGTGTGGGGCTAGCGCTGCCGGACGCGGTGCTAGTCGCCAGATGAAGTGAGGGCCTCACCCCAACGCGGCCTTAGCTTCCTCGGAAGGACCGAGCACCTTGGCGGCAGCTGAGGAAAGGGCCCTTCTCCTCTCTTAGTCTCTGTTCCTGCATTTGTAAAATGAAGCCTCTGGAAGCCGGGTATGGTAGCTCATGCTTATAATCCCGGCACTTTGGGAGGCTGAGGCGGGAAAATCGCTTGAGCCCAGGAATTTGAGGCCAGACTAGGTACCTAGGTACCTGTCTCTACAAAACAAAAAATTAAAAAGAGTTAGGCATGGTTGTGCATGCCTATAGCCCCAGCTACTCAGGAAGCTGAGGTTGGAGGATCTCTTGAGTCCAGGAGTTCAAGGCCGCAGTGAGCCAAGATTGTGTCACTTCTCTCCAACCTGGGCAATCGAGTAAGACCCTGTCTCAAAAAAAATTTTTTTTTGAAATGAGGCCTCTGGACTCCTAAATATGACATGAACAAAATGTTGGTGGGAGTGCCAATTACTTGGATAGGGTACTAGATGTCTTCCCCAGGAAGGCACAACTGCAGTGTCAGTGTCATTTCAGTCAACAGCGCTACAATCCATCCATCCTGCTGCTCTATACAGAGAGCCCAGTTTTCTCTGTGTTTGATTTCTCTTGTGAAGAATGTTTTGCCCTAGTTATTATTCCTAGAATAAAAGGCTATGACTTGTGTTCACAGTGGAGGTAGCAGGTTCCACGTGCTTTTGATGCTTCATCACATTTTTGGTGTCTCTTTTTTCTGCAGTTTTCATGGTTTTTTTTTTTTTTTTTGAGACAGAGTTTCGCTCTTGTTACCCAGGCTGGAGTGCAATGGCGCGATCTCGGCTCACCGCAACCTCCGTCTCCTGGGTTCAGGCAATTCTCCTGCCTCAGCCTCCTGAGTAGCTGGGATTACAGGCACGTGCCACCATGCCCAGCTAATTTTTTGTATTTTTAGTAGAGACGGGGTTTCACCATGTTGACCAGGATGGTCTCGATCTCTTGACCTCGTGATCCACCCGCCTCGGCCTCCCAAAGTGCTGGGATTACAGGCTTGAGCCACCGTGCCCGGCCCTAGTTTTCATGGTTTTATTTAAACACAAATAAAGCATGCACGTGAGCCGTCTATTTGTTTTCTTTGCTGCACAGCCTGGAATTGGGGTTGGAGACTCTGG
>NW_022450782.1:0-1409 GCF_009761245.1 Sapajus apella
TTTTCGAAGCAAAGGATTTCTGAACTGCTGCTAACACACATCAGTTTAACTCTGTGAGTTGATTGTGCACCTTGACAACCATTCTGCTAGATAGCTGCGTTTTTGTTTTAGAGCAAGATGTCTCTGATTACGGCCTACAGGCTCTTTCACACTGGAATATCCAAACGCTGCTTTTACAAGAAACGTTTCTAACTCGCTCAATCTGAACATAGATGCAACTTACTAAGGCGAACGAACACAAAGCAGAGCAGTTTGAACGAGACGTTTCTCCTGTGTTTTAAACGCACTCTTACTGCTAGGTCTTAAATGCCTGGGTAAGGCTGGAAATATCTCTTTCCAGATTCCTGAAAGTAAAGATTTCAGAACCTCTGCACAAACACATCAATTTAACTCCATAAGAGGATTTTACAGCTTGACAACCATTCTGCTAGATAGCTGCATTTTTGTTTTAGAGCAAGATGTTTCTGATTACGGCCTACAGGCTCTTTCACACTGGAATATCAAAACGCTGCTTTTAGAAGAAACGTGTTTCTAACTCGGTGAATGAAATGATAGACGCAACTTCCTAAGGCGAACGAATGCAAAGCAGAGCATTTTGAACTAGATGTTTCCCTGTGTTTTAAACACAGTCCTACTGGTAGTTCTCATATGCCTGTATATGGCTGGAAATATCTGTTTCCACATTCTCCAACAAAAGGAATTCTGAGCTACTGCACAGACACGTCAGTTTAACTCTGTAGGAAGATTGTACAGCTAGACAACCATTCTGCTAGATAGCATCGTTTTTGTTTTAGAGCAAGATATTTCTCATTACAGCCTTTAGTCTCAGTCACTCTCGAAAATCCATACGCAGATTTTAGAAGAAACGTTTTTCTAACTCGGTGAATCTAAACATAGATGCAACTTCCTTAGGTGAACGAACACAAAGCAGAGCAGTTTGAACTGGACTTTTCTCCTGTGTTTTAAACGCAGTCTTACTGCTATGTCTTAAATGCCTGGGTAAGGCTGGAAATATCTGTTTCCAGATTCCCCAAAGAAAAGATTTCAGAACCTCTGCACACACACATCAATTTAACTCCATAAGATGATTTTACAGCTTAACTACCATTCCGCTAGATAGCTGTGTTTTGTTTTAGAGCAAGATATTTCTCATTACAGCCTTTAGTCTCAGTCACTCTGGAACATCCAAACGCAGATTTTAGAAGAAACGTTTTTCTAACTCGCTGAATCTAAACATAGATGGAACTTCCTAAGGTGAACCAACACAAAGCAGAGCAGTTTGAAAGAGATTTTTCTCCAGTGTTTTAAACGCAGTCTTACTGGTAGTTCTCATATGCCTGTATATGGCTGGAAACAGATATTTCCAGCCATATACAGGCATATGAGAACTACCAGTAAGACTGCGTTTA
>NW_022450783.1:0-1409 GCF_009761245.1 Sapajus apella
GACTGGTCCACCTTCCCAGACTGGTCCACCTCCCGGACTGGTCACCTCCCTGACAGATCCACCTTCCCAAACTGGATACCTCCCAGACTGGTCTAGCTTCCCAGACTGGTCACCTCCCAGACTGGTCCACCTTCCCGGACTGGTCACCTCCCGGACTGGTTCACCTCCCGGACTGGTCATCTCCCAGACTGGTCCACCTTCCCAGACTGGTCACCTTCCTGGACTGGTCCACCTTTTCAGACCAGTCACCTCCCGGACTGGTTCACCTCCCGTACTGGTCACCTCCCGGACTGGTCCATCTTTCCATACTGATCACCTGGATTGATCACCTCCCCAACTGGTCCACCTTCCCAGATTGGTCGCCATCTGGACTGGTCCACCTTCCCAGACTGGTCACACCCCTAACTGGTCCACCTTCCCAGACTGGTCACCTCCCCAGACTGGTGCATCTTCCCAGACTGGTCACCTTCCGGACTCGTCCACCTTCCCAAACTGGTCACCTTCTGGGCTGTTGCACCTTCCCAGCCTGGTCACCTCCCCGACTGGTCTACCTTCCCAGACTGGTCAGCTTCTGGACTGGTCCACCTTCCCAGACTGGTCACCCCCCGGACTGGTCCATGTTCCCATAGTGGTCATCTTCTGGATTGATCACCTCCCCAACTGGTCCACCTTCCCAGATTGGTTGCCTTCTGGACTGGTCCACCTTCCCAGACTGCTCACCTCCCTGGACTGGTCCGCCTTCCCAGACTGGTCACCTCCTGGACTAGTCCACCTTCCCAGACTGGTCAGCTTCTGGACTAGTCCACGTTCCCAGACTGGTCACCTCCCACACTGGTCCACCTCCCGGACTGGACACTTCTCGGTCTGGTCACCTGCCAGATTGGTCCACCTTCCCAGACTGATCCACCTCTGGGACTGGTCACCTCCTGGACTGGTCCACCTTCCCAGACTGGTCACCCTCTGGACTGGTCCAGCTTCCCAGACTGGTCACCTCCCCGACTGGTCCACTTTCCCAGACTGGTCATCCCCCAGACTGGTCCACCTTCCCAGACTGGTCACCTACTGGATTGATCACCTCCCTAACTGGTCCACCTTCCCAAATTTGTTGCCTTCTGGACTAGTCCACCTTCCCAGACTGGTCACCTTCCCAGACTGGTTACCTCCCGCACTCGTCCACCTCCCAGACTGGACACTTCCCGGACTGGTCACCTCCTGGACTGGTCCACCTTCCCAGACTGGTCACTTCCAGGACTGGTCCACCTTCCCAGACTGGACACTTCCCCTACTGGTCCACCTTCCTATATTGGTCACCTTCTGGACTGGTCCACCTTCCCAGACTGGTCACCTCCCAGACTGGTTCACCTTCCCAGACTGGTCACCTCCCGGACTCGTCCACCTTCCCTGACTGG
>NW_022450784.1:0-1409 GCF_009761245.1 Sapajus apella
AAGCAGCGTTTGGATATTCCAGTGTGAAAGAGCCTATAGGCCGTAATGAGAGACATCTTGCTCTAAAACAAAAACGCAGCTATCTAGCAGAATGGTTGTCAAGCTGTGAAATCATCTTATGGAGTCAAATTGATGTGTGTGTTCAGAGGTTCTGAAATCTTTTCTTTGTGGAATCTGGAAACAGATATTTCCAGACTTGCAGCGGCATTTAATACCTTGCAGTAACACTGCGTTTAAAACACAGGAGAAACGTCTAGTTCAAACTACTCTGCTTTGTGTTCCTTCATCTTAGGAAGTTGCATCTATGTTTAGATTCAGCGAGTTAGAAACACGTTTCTTCTAAAAGCTGCGTTTGGATGTTCCATAGTGACTGAGACTAAAGGCTGTAATGAGAAATATCTTGCTCTAAAGCAAAAACGCAGCAATCTAGCGGAATGGTTGTCAAGCTGTAAAATCATCTTATGGAGTTAAATTGATGTGTGTGCGCAGACGTTCTGAAATCTTTTCTTTGGGGAATCTGGAAACAGATATTTCCAGCCTTACCCAGGCATTTAAGACCTAGCAGTAAGACTGCGTTTAAAACACTGGAGAAACGTCTAGTTCAAACTGCTCTGCTTTGTGTTCGTTCACCTTACGAAGTTGCATCTATGTTAGGTTCCGCGAGTTAGAAACACGTTTATTCAAAAAGTAGCGTTTGGATATTCCAGTGTGATAGAGCCTGTAGGCCGTAATCAGAAACATCTTGCTCCAAAAAGAAAAACGCAGCTATCTAGCAGAATGGTTGTCAAGCTGTACAATCAACTTAGAGAGTTAAACTGATGTGTGTTTGCGGCAGTTCAGAAATCCGTTGCTTCGAGAATCTGGAAACAGATATTTCCAGCCATATACTGTTATATGAGAAGTACCCGTAAGACTGCCTTTAAAACACTGGAAAAACGTCTATTTCAAACTGCGCTGCTTTGTGTTCGTTCACCTTAGGAAATTGCATCTATGTTTAGATTGAGCGAGTTAGAAAAACGTTTCTTCTAAAATCTGCGTTTAGATATTCCAGAGTGACTGAGACTAAAGGCTGTAATGAGAAATATATTGCTCTAAAACAAAAACGCAGCTATCTAGCAGAATGGTTGTCAAGCTGTAAAATCAACTTATGGAGTTAAATTGATGTGTGTGTGTAGAGGTTCTGAAAACTTTTCTTTGGGGAATCTGAAGACAGATATTTCCAGCCTTTCCCCGGCATTTAAGACCTTGCAGGAAGACTGCGTTTAAAACACAGGAGAAACGTCTAGTTCAAACTACACTGCGTTGTGTTCGTTCACCTTAGGAAGTTGCATCTATGTTTAGATTCAGCGAGTTAGAAACACATTTCTTCTAAAAGCTGCGTTTGGATATTCCAGAAGACTGAGACTAAA
>NW_022450785.1:0-541 GCF_009761245.1 Sapajus apella
AAATGTTCACAATATATACTTCTGACAAAGGACTCCTATCCAGAATCTACAACAAACTCAAACAAATCAGTAAGAAAAAAATCAAACAACCCCATCAAAAAGTGGGCTAAGACACGAATAGACAATTCTCAAAAGAAGATATACAAATGGCTAGCAAGCAGTTAAAAAAGTGCTCAACATCACTGATGATGTGGGAAGTGCAAATCAAAACTATAATGCAATACAACATTACTCCTGCAAGAATGGCCATAATCAAAGCATTAAAAAAACAACATTAAAAGTATTAAAAAAGCCGGGCGCGGTGGCTCAAGCCTGTAATCCCAGCACTTTGGGAGGCCAAGGCGGGTGGATCACGAGGTCAAGAGATCGAGACCATCCTGGTCAACATGGTGAAACCCTGTCTCTACTAAAAATACAAAACATTAGCTGGGCATGGTGGCGTGTGCCTGTAATCCCAGCTACTCAGGAGGCTGAGGCAGGAGAATTGCCTGAAGCCGGGAGGCGGAGGTTGCGGTGAGCCGAGATCGCGCCATTGCACTCC
>NW_022450785.1:641-1070 GCF_009761245.1 Sapajus apella
AAAAAAAAAAAAAAAAAAGTATTAAAAAACAACAACAACAACAGCAGTAGTTGTTGACGTGGTTACAGCAATCAGGGAATACTTCTACACTGCTAGAAGAAATGTAAACTAGTACAGCCACTACGGAAAACAGGCTGGAGTTCCTTAAATAACTAAAAGTAGAATTACCATTTGATGAAGCAATACCACTACTGGATATCTACCCAGAAAAAAAAGTCATTATTTGAAAAAGATACTTGCACGTGCATGTTTATAGCAACACAATTCACAACTGCAAAATCATGGAACCAGCCCAAATGCCCATCAATCAATGAGAGTATAAAGAAATTGGTATACATATACATGATGGAATACTACTCAGCCAAAAAAAAGGAATAAATTGGCCGGGCGCGGTGGCTCAAGCCTGTAATCCCAGCACTTTGGGAGGCC
>NW_022450785.1:1170-1409 GCF_009761245.1 Sapajus apella
AAAAAAAAGGAATAAATTAACAGCATTTGCCATGACCTAGATGAGACTGGTGACTATTATTCTAAGTGAGGCAACTCAAGAATGGAAAACCAAATATTGTATGTTCTCACTGATATGTGGGAACTAAGCTATGAGGACACAAAGGCTTAAGAATGACACAGTGGACTTTGGTGACTTGGGGGAGGGGGAGATACAAGGGACAAAGGCAGCAAATACAATGCCTGTATACTGCTCAGGCC
>NW_022450786.1:0-1409 GCF_009761245.1 Sapajus apella
GGGCCTCAAACAGGGGATGTGATTCATGCAGCCCAGGAAATGCTCCCGAAAGCCAGAGTCGACCCCCCTTGGAGGCAGGTCCCTCATGGAGGCAGAGCAAGGCACGTTAGATTTGAGACCAGCTGTGCGACCCTGGGCTGGTTTCCTTACACACAATGGAAGTGTTAATGGCTGTGCCAAAGGCTGCGTGAGGATAGCGGAAGCAACCTGTTGGAGCACCTGTGTACCGAGCGTCATCACATCACAAGAACATCTTTTCTTCCAGAGCTGTCACCTTGGAAGGTCCTTGGCCACTAAAGGCAGCGATAATGATAACAGCAGCAAATCATCATTTATGGCTGATGATGGAGGGCTAGCGGGTAGGGCTCCTAGGTTCTTGATAAGAATGAGGGTCTGGGGACTCCTGGGGGCAGCTGAGTGAGTCCTATAGGACTCCTGGGTCCCCAGGGACCAAGCCTGTCTTCAGTGGCACTGAGCCTAGGCTGGGATGCTGGGGCAGACACTGGAGCATCAGCAGGACAACAGCCACAGAGGCTGTGGACCCATCAGAGGTGGCAGGTGTAGGATCATCTGTCCACCAAGTAGAGTCACCAGGCCTGGCTGACCACTGCCCCCACAGACGATGCCCTGTCCTTTGCCTCGCACTTTGACAGGGCAGTGGCTGGCACCTGGGGCCTCATGGAGCATCACCCTAAGACCTCTGTGTCCTGGTCATTGAATGGGAACTTGAGTCACTCAGGGCCACTGGAACAAGGAGGAAGAATCAGGCCCCACAATGTTTTGGGACAGTGTTCGGCACAGAAAAATGTACAGAATGCATGCACGACACAGGGGAGCTCTTGGTGTGGGAGCCAATATTTTATGACCTCCAGCCCTAATCTGAGCACTCTCACCTGTGCAATCTGAAAGACATAGGAGACTTGCAGGAAAGATAGTGCCTGGATTTAGCTTAAAGAAACTAAAATGTTGAATTTTCACACTCCTGATATCCTTCCATATCAACTCTCTCAATGCTCCCATCTTCACTATCATACAAGGTAACTGAGGCAGTCAGATTTACTAACTCAATGTGACTCAGCTGATACTGAGTTCATACTGATCACATCTGAAGAAACTGCTTTTTCTGAAGTTTATCTTGTTTGGTCATGCTGCTGCTGATTTTGTGCAGCTCTGGGACAAACTGCACCTGGTTGAGCACAAAGCGAATCCGAGGTGACTCAGTCCTGCTGTCATTTCTCACAAATTCCCCACTGTCCTCCTCTGCCCCTTCACAGTCTCCCACACAGGCTGATACTATATGGTGGCCCTAATGGCGTCCACCAAGTATTTCAGGTTCTCCTCTGGGCCCTTTGAAGCTGGAGTTAGCTATGGGATTTGCTTTGACTCAGGAGATATGAGTGGAAGTGAAG
>NW_022450787.1:0-1409 GCF_009761245.1 Sapajus apella
CTTAAGAGTCTGTATATGGCTGGAAATATCACTTTCCAGATTCTCCATAGAAAGGGGTAGTGAACTGCTACATTCGCACAATTGTTTAACTCTGAACGTTTAATATACACGTTGACAATCATTCTGCTATGTAGCCTCGTTTTTGTTTTAGAGCCAGATATTTCTCATTAAACCCTATAATCCCATTGACTCAGGAATATCCAAACGCAGCTTTTTGGAGAAACGTGTTTCTCACTCGCAGAATCTAAACATAGATGCAACTTCCGAAGGTGAACTAACACACAGTGGAGCAGTTTGAAAGACACGTTTCTCGTATGATTTAGATGCGATCTTAAAGCTACTTCTTAAGAGTCTCTATATGGCTGGAAATATCTCTTTCCAGATTCTCCAAAGAAAGTGTTAGTGAACTGCTACATTCAAACAATTGTTTAACTCTGTAAGTTTAATATACATCTTGACAATCATTCTGCTACATAGCTCCGTTTTTGTTTTAGAGCCAGATATTTCTCATTAAACTGTATATTCCTATTCACTCAGGAATATCCAAATGCAGCTTTTTGGAGAAACGTGTTTCTAACTCACAGAATCTAAAAATAGGTGCAACTTCCGAAGTTGAACGAGCACACAGTGGAGCAGTTTGAAAGAGACGTTTCTCGTATGATTTAGATGCGATCTTAAAGCTAATTGTTAAGAGTCTGTATATGGCTGGAAATATCTCTTTCCAGATTCTCCAATCAAATGGTTGGTGAATTGCTACATTCACACAATTGGTTACCTCTGGAAGTTTAATATACACGTTGACAATCATTCTGCTATATAGCTCCGTTTTTGTTTTAGAGCCAGATATTTCTCATTAAACCCTATACTCCCATTCACTCAGGAATATCCAAACGCAGCTTTTTGGACAAACGTGTTTCTAACTCGCAGAAAGTAAACATAGATGCAACTTCCAAACATAGGTGAACGAACACAAAGTGGAGCAGTTTGAAAGAGACGTTTCTCGTATGATTTAGATGCGATCTTAAAGCTAATTCTTAAGAGTCTCTATATGGCTGGAAATATCTCTTTCCAGATTCTCCAAAGAAAGGGTTAGTGAACTGCTACATTCACACAATAGTTTACGTCTGTAAGTACAATATACAGCTTGACATTCATTCTGCTACATAGCACTGTTTTTCTTTTAGAGCCAGACATTTCTCATTAAACCCTAAACTCCCATTCACTCAGGAATATCCAAACGCAGCTTTTTGAGAAACGTGTTTCTAACTCGCAGGATCTAAACACAGATGCAACTTCCGAAGGTGAACGAACACACAGTGGAGCAGTTTGAAAGAGACGTTTCTCGTATGATTTAGATGCGAACTTATACCTAATTCTGAAGAGTCTGTATATGGCTGGAAATATCTCTT
>NW_022450788.1:0-1409 GCF_009761245.1 Sapajus apella
ACACACACACACACACACACACACACACACACACACACACATATTTGCTGTAACACCATTGCCTTCCCCTAACAGAACCTGGTAAGATCATGGTCACGTTCGGGGTGGTTGATGATGCTCATTGTCTCTCACTGTGACCTGGTCTTGCTCCTCCACTTACCCTCGTCCTGCTGAAGCATCTCCACACACCATCTAATTCTGTCAGTAATTCAACCTCCTCTCAAAGCTCCCTGAAAAGGTTCCAGGTCTTAGGATGTCAGACACATTCCAGATACAAAAGCAACCCACAGCACAGAGCCACTGAACTCCAGCCTGGGTGACAGAGCTAGACTCCGACTGGTAAAGGATTTTCGTGAATGGGCCAACACTGCAGGAACAGAAATGTTCTGTGGTCCAGACTCACTGCTGCAGGACTTGCCCCGGGACCTTCTTACCAAGAGCATTGGTGGAGCCTCCACTTCCAATGTCACCGTCGCCTTGACTGCCAAGACGCTAGGCCTGCTGGTGGACAAAGAAGGTGTCCTCGGCAATTTCGCCAACCAGAAAGATCATGAAATGCCCCCCACTTCAGCGTTCCCAGTGGTGACCTCCTCTGTCGCTTCCCCTCCACTGCTCCCCACAGCTTTGCACTCCTCTCCTTCCCATACACACATACACCATTTTTATTTCGGGTCTATTACCCCGCACCCCTTGTTACTGCCAAAACCACATGGGCTGGCTGACAGGGCTAGATGGACAGACACCTCCCCATACCCATACCCCTTCTGAGTGTGGTTGGAAAACTTTTTTGTTTTGCAGATTTGGGTTGTTTTCCTGAGTAAAAATGATTCTACTAAAACAAATTAAATAACTATACATATGTGGGCATATCATTTGCATCTGTATTCTTTCACTGTGATATATTTATGGATACTCACGCCAGTCCTATCTTATCGTTTTGAAATCACTCTAGCTTTAAAATCAGGTTTGAAATCTAGCAGAGTAAGTCCTCCAACCTATTGCTTCTTCAAGACCAACTTGCCCATTCTAGGTCTTTTGATTTTCAAATACATTTTGAAATTAGCTTTAAATTTCTCTAAAATCTCCTACTGGGACTATTAATCAGAATTGTGTTGCCGTAATGTGCTAACCAAATTGAGTCTTCCAGTCAATGGACATGATATGTATTTCTCTATTTAGTCTTCTTGAATTTCTCTCACCAATTGCTTTTAGCGGACTTTTACCTGCTTCATTATGTGTATTCTTAAGCATGTAGTGATTCTGGATATTAACCTCTTTTATGTTGTGTTGCATTTCATTTTCAAGCTGCTAATTGTTAGTTTGCAGAAATTAAGATTATCAAATCAGCTTCATAAAGGTGTGATTTAGGTACAAGAGACCGCACCACTTTAAAATGTGTAATTCAAGCC
>NW_022450789.1:0-1409 GCF_009761245.1 Sapajus apella
ATGATTACAGCCATATACAGGCATATAAGAATTAGCAGTAAGACTGCATTTAAAACACAGGAGAAACGACTATTTCAAACTGCTCTTCTTTGTGTTCGTTCAACTTAGGAAGTTGCACCTATCTTTAGATTCAGCGTTTTAGAAACACGTTTCTGCTAAAACTATGTTTGGATATTCCAGAGTGAATGGAGGTATAGGCTGTAATGAGAAATATCTTGCTCTAAAACAAAAACTGAGCTACCTAGAAGAATGGTTGTCAAGCTGCACAATCAATTTACCGAGTTAAACTGATGTGTGTGTGCAGCAGTTAAGAACTCCTTTCTATGGAGAATCTGGAAACAGATATTTCCAGCCATATACAGGCATATAAGAACTAGCAGTAAGACTGCGTTTAAAACACAGGAGAAACGTCTATTTCAAACTGCTCTGCTTTGTGTTCGTTCACCTTAGGAAGTCGCATCTATGTTTAGATTCAGTGAGTTAGAAAGACGTGTCTTCTAAAACCTGCATTTGGATATTCCAGAGTGAACAGAAGTATAGGCTGTAATGAGAAATATCCTGCTCTAAAACAAAAACGCAGCTATCTAGGAGAATGGTTGTCAAGCTGTGCAATCAGCTTACAGATTTAAACTGATGTGTGTGTGCAGCAGTTCAGAAATCCTTTCTTTGGAGAATCTGGAAACAGATATTTCCAGCCATATACAGGCCTATAAGAACTAGCAGTAAGACTATGTTTAAAACACAGGAGAAACGTGTATTTCAAACTACTCTGCTTTGTGTTCGTTCACCTTAGGAAATTGCATCTATGTTTAGATTCAGCGAGTTAGAAACACATTTCTTCTAAAAGCTGCGTCAGAGTGAAAGGGACTATGGGCTCTAATGAGAAATATCTTGCTCCAAAAGAAAAACACAGCTATCTAGCAGAATGGTTGTCAAGCTGTACAATCAACTTACAGAGTTAAACTGATGTGTGAGTGCAGAAGTTCAGAAATCCTTTGTTTTTAGAATCTGGAAACAGATATTTCCTGCCATATATATAGGCATATAAGAATTAGCAGTAAGACTGCATTTAAAACACAGGAGAAACGTGTATTTCAAACTACTCTGCTTTGTGTTCGTTCACCTTAGGAAGTTGCATCTATGTTTACATTCAGCGAGTTAGAAACTCGTTTCTTCTAAAAGCTGCGTTTGGTTATTGCAGAGTGAAAGGGACTATCAGCTGTAATGAGAAATATCTTCCTCTAAAAAAAATTGCAGCTATCTAGCAGAGTGGTTGTCAAGCCGTACAATCAACTGACAGAGGTAAACTGATGTGTGTGTGCAGCTGTTCAGAAATCCTTTCTTTGGAGAATCTGGAACCAGATGATTACAGCCATATACAGGCATATAAGAATTAGCAGTAAGACTGC
>NW_022450790.1:0-1409 GCF_009761245.1 Sapajus apella
AAAATCTCAGCAGCACCAGCAGCACGGAGGAAAAGGCAGTAAAGACCATGCTCTGGGGCTGCGAGCTCAGTCAGGAGAGGCGGACTTGCACCTTCAGACCCCAGCCAGAGGGGAAGCAGGGCTGCAGGCTGTTGCTTCATATGATTTTCTTAGGGGAGAAAACCAAAGAGGAGATGCATTGCGTGGAGATCCTGCCTCCAGGAAACCGGGAGGACAAGAAGACGCAGCTGGTCACCATTGCCTCGCTCCAGGCCTCAGTCCTCCCCAAGGTCACCGTGGTTGGAGTACAGCTTTCTCCCCCAGTTACTTTCCAGCTCCGGGCTGGCTCAGGACCTGTGTTCCTCAGTGGCCAGGAGCGTTATGAAACCTGGGAGGAGGAGGAGGAAGAAGAAGGGGAAGAGGAAGAAGAGGAAGAGGAGGAGGAAGATGATGAGGGTGAGGATGTAGATATATCTCTGGAGGAGAAATCCCCTGTCAAACAAGGCAAAAGGCTGGTGCCCCAGAAGCAGACGAGCATGGCTAAGAAAAAAAAGCTGGAAAAGAACAAGAGGAAGTAAGACCCAGCATTAGAGACAAGAGCCCTGAGAAGAAGGCCAAAGCCACACCCAGATCCAAAAAGCCAGGATTCAAGAAATGAGGAGCTACGCTTTGGGGGCCACGATGCAGAGTGGGCCTTCCCTGACCTGTGCTGCAGGGACACGTCACCCCTGCCCCACCCCTGCATTTGTCTGAATATGACAGGGGTGTTGTGGGGGCAACACGAGAGCCCCTCACCCCCACTCTCCACTTTCAGGAGGCCTCGAGTGCAGACCCCCACCTCGGGTCACAATAAAATTGTCTGGTCGGGAAAAAAAAATTATGACTTTTTATACAAATTTGTATAGACTATAAATATATTTATATTCTATTTATATATTATAAAATATAATTTTATTTTCTCCATTTTTTTCACATTTTAAATAAAATTATTTAATGAAAAGCAGAGCCTAGTGACTGGGAGAAAATTTGAGCCATTAACTGATAAAGAAAACTAAAATTCAGACCAAAGTTTCTGTAGGAGGCAGAAGGAAATAATATAGAACCCTTGGCATCAAACAGACCTGGAATCAAATCCTGACTCTGCTGTTTCTCACTGTGCAACCTTCAGCCAGTAACAACTCTGAACCTGAGCTTCCACCTCTGCAGAATGAGGATCATTACTCTCGCCTCCCAGGATGCTGGGAGGATCAAACAAGATTCCAGATATCGGCTATGAAGTGCCCAGCCCAGTGCCCAATGCATGGTTGGTGTTCAACAAACATCAATCCCCGCCCTTTCCCTTCCAGGGTGCTTTTTTTTAGCAGGGATCATAAAAATGTTTGGAAATTGCTAAAAATCCATGTTGTCATGTCTGGAATTCACAAACTTCT
>NW_022450791.1:0-1408 GCF_009761245.1 Sapajus apella
GTGGGATTTGTTTGATAAATGATATATGTGTTACACATTTGGACACAAGTAGTTCTTTAAGTTTTTAAATTAATATGGCACATATATTTATACATATAAATGATAACTTTATTTTCTCATAATTCAACAGCACCTGTATTGTAAACCCTCATTTCTAATTGACAACAGAAAATCTTATCTAATAGTCAAATTTAGGTTAAATCAGTATAATAAAGTAACTTAAACTTAGTTAATGATATTTAAATATCTCACCATGTGGAGGTTTAAATTTTCTGTTCTTGTTCTCTCTTACTATACCTTCTCTGGGGTCAGTTCTTAGTTCCAGGGAGCTTGTGCAACTGTCACCAGAGTCTGATCTGGCTCTGAGTTGGTTCTGTACTGGCATTTTCCCCAGATATGATTTATCAAGACTGTCCTTTGGGACTAACGGCGTACAGTATTTCTTCAATGATGACATGTCTGAAGTTTGGATGGGATACTGCTTAGAAGTTTGGCCCAGCTGATTTTCCTGAGATGCAGCCCTGTTATTCTCAGGTTTCTGGTTGGAACAGTAACCAACTCTGTGTCCCATCAGCTCCACCCTAGGACTCCTCAACTGCCAGCTGGCTCTATCTCTCAGCAAATCTTCCCATCCCACTGGACACATGGAAACTTTGGATCTCTACCCATCAATCAAAAGGAACAAGCAACTGTAGGGAAAGTAAAAAGTCTAACAATTCTTCTTCATAGACCTTTTTTCCTAATCTTCATGAGAAAAGAGGTAATATCGCTAGGTAATTCTAAAGAGATGAGGAGAGTAGTGAAGCTTTGAGGAAGCAGCTGAGGAGAAGCTAACTATGGGAAGAAATATCAGGCAGTGTTGATAAGCTCCAGTCCATAAATTTCTAGTAGACAAATACTGGCAAATATGTGACATTTTCTCCATCACTGCTCAGTGACAATAGCAAAGGGTTGAAGACTGGGAGAACATCCAGAGGAGGTGGGACTGGGAGGCTGAGGATGCCTACAAATAGAATAAAACAATAAATGAGCTGAACAGATACACGGCAGGCTGTGGTCAGAGAAGGGGATAATGGGTTTTCATAGTTTAAAGGCAGAAAGTTTTCAGGTGATAAAAACCCTGTGGGGGAAGATTGAAGTAAAGAAGTGAAAACCAATAAATTTAGAAAGTCGAATCACTGTGAGGCTGGGGATTTGCATGGAAATTGAAGCTGGTTAGGATGAAGGTTGAACTTGATGTGAAGAAGAAGACACATTTCCAGGTTCTAAAGACATGGACAGAAACCACTGGGAATTAAATAGAATGAAATCAAGATAATTGGCATGACTATGGCAAGGAGGGTTAACACATATCAGAGGAGAAAAGCCTGAAAGGAAAATAGATTTGAGAGGAGGGAAGAAGGGAAAA
>NW_022450792.1:0-1408 GCF_009761245.1 Sapajus apella
TTGAACATTGGGTCTAACCCGAGATATCTTGTCTTTCTACCTGAAACACTTGAAAAGGCTTGATTCACTTAGGAGCTCCTGCTACAAAGGAAGAGTCAAGAGCCCTCTTGAGCAAAGCTCAGCAGGCCTCAGTGGTACATGGGAAATGAGCTGGTTTCCATCACCACGCTCTCGCCAATCCTCAACATCAATGTCTTAAAACCTACTTGTATTGCATTTTCAGGAGGGCTGGGGGTTATCCAAGGTTCTGAGTAATATGCTACCAGAGGAAAAAGCGTCTGCTGCTCAGGTCTGGAGACAAAAACACTGACTCCCCCACACCCACCCACCCACACACACACACACACACACACACACACACACAAGCATCCCACACAACGTGTCGTGTCCAGACAAATACTTAGTAGTCTGAGGTGGGCTTTGAACCCATCCATGCTCCAAAGGAAGAGACAACTTTCCCGAATTCACACGTCCATTCTCCCACCTTCTAATCCAATGCTGGCTCCTCCTCAAGCCCACACGTTATTAAGTAGAACGAAATTCTTCATGGCTATCCAGTGAAAGCATGGTCGAGGCTGCGCCGATTCAAATCGACCGCCCAGTCTAACGGAGAACATGCTTGGATATGAAATATGATTCATTCGATGAGACATGTCTCATGATGACAAGGAGCACACCCCAAGGGTGAAGCTCTGCTCCGTAGTAAGCCTACCTGTGTGTCTGGACACCTCCCAAAGTGATTCACACCCTCATTGCACCCTCACAGGCAGACAAGTGGACTCCAAAGGACTCATGTGTCTCCCATGCTGTCTGAAAATGACTCCAATGTCTCCTGGGGACCAAAAGTAACAAGAAAATAGCTTTTCATTGGGAGAAGCACACAGCTTTTTGAAAATACACTGCTGAAACGGTCCCTGCTTTAAGTGCTTTTGCACTTAAAGAAGTGACCGTTTTAGCTGTGTATTCTGAAAAACTGGTCTAGCACTTAAAGCTCGGACAGCTTTAGCTGTGTATTTTCAAAAAGTGATATCTCTGTGCCATAGCTAATGAAGTCAAAATGAGGGATCTGTGTCCACTTTAGTTGAGCATTCTTTTGGTCAAGAAGGATTCCGTTCTGTTGGAATTCTTTAGAACGGATTCTCCTTTTTGTCAATCCACTGTCAATTTTCTCTGCTAATTTCTAGGAGAAGTAACAGAGTTCATCCAAAAGCATAGGTGTATGAAAGTCCAGATTGACAAGTAGACTCCACAACCCAGGCACCGAGCTGGAAAAGGGATTGTTTCCCAGTGGGCCTTAAGGCCCACAGCAATCCCTGTGCAGAAATCGAGAAACAGAGACAGAAAGTCACCTGCCTAAGGCTTGTCACTTGAAAGTGAGTGGCTTACTGACTGGCACAGGGCTGGAAAT
>NW_022450793.1:0-1408 GCF_009761245.1 Sapajus apella
TTTTCCTGTGTTCTCATTCTCCCACAGCAATCAACACAGAGGAAGGCTTCTGTACCCAAATGTGTGGGGGTTTCCCACACGCCAAGCAGCAGGTGCCAGCTGGGTGTCCTCCATTCAGCCCTGATACTGTCTGCCTGGAGACAGAGTTGGATGCCACAGGTTAGGGGCTCAGTTCCCAAGACTACCTATCCCCCCAGACTCTAATCGCAAGTCTGGGCCTCTCGAACTTTTGACTGACTGGTATCATGTTGGGGTTCCCAGGACCCCCTTTTGGAGTTCGATTAATTTGCTGGAGTGGCCCACAGCACTCCAGGAAGTGCATACATTTACTGGTTTATCAGAAAGGATATTGCAAAAGTGCCAGGCGTGGTGGTTCACACCTGTAATCCCAGGACTTTGGGAGGCTGAGGCGGGCAGATCACTTGAGGTCAGGAGTTCAAGACCAGCCTGGGCAACATAGTGAACCTCTGTCTCTACTAAAAATACAAAAAAATTAGATGGGTATGGTGGTGGGTGCCTGTAATCTCAGCTACTGGGAAGGCTGAGGCAGGAGAATCACTTGAACTTGGGCGGTGGAGGTTGCAGTGAGCCGAGATCGCACCACTGGGCAACAGGAGCGAAACTCTGTGTCAAAAAAAAAAAAATTGAAAGAAAGAAACCAAAAAAGGTCCAGGCGCAGTGGCTCACACCTATAATCTTAGCACTTTGGGAGGCCAAAGCGGGCAGATCACTTGAGATCAGGAGCTTGAGACCAGCCTGGCCAACATGGCAAAACCTCATCTCTACTAAAAATACAAAAATTAGCCCGGCATAGTGGCACATGCCTGTAATTCCAGCTCCTGAGGAGGCTGAAGCAGGAGAATCACCTCAACCTGGGAGGCGGAGGTTGAAGTGAGCCAAGATCGCGCCACCACACTCCTGCCTGGGCCACAGAGTGAGACTCTGTCTCAAAAAAATAAAAAGAAAAAGAATATTGCAAAAGATATGGATGAAGAGCTGATTAGGGCTAGGTCTGAGGCAGGGGCGTGGAGCTTCCATACCCCTCCGCATGCCGCTTTCCAGAAACCACCCTGCGTTATGCATCCAGAAGCTCCACGACCCGTCCTCTTGGCTTCTTCTGGAGGCTTCATGAAGTCAGCATTCCTTCCCCTCTGGGAAGGGCCTTAAGGCCCATAGTCAGAAAGGTGGGAGAAGATTAGAGTCCTGCCTTGGGGCAGGCGAAAGGAGACCAGGAGAAGGTCAGAGGCTGCCCGAGTCCTCACACAGCAAACATCATGACAAAAGACTGTAGCGAGGGCCACGGAGTTACGAGCCAGGAGCCCTGGAGGAAAAACAACGTGTTTCCGTAACAACACAGCTGTGTGTGAACTAGGCAATATGATGTAGAGTATGCATGGTAAGCCGCCGT
>NW_022450794.1:0-1408 GCF_009761245.1 Sapajus apella
GATGATTTTACCACTTGACAACCATTCTGCTAGATAGCTGCGTTTTTACTTTAGAACAAGATAAGTCTCTTTACAGACTTTAGTCTCAGTCCCTCTGGAATATCCAAACGCAGATTTTAGAAGAAACGTTTTTCTAACTCGCTGAATCTAAACATAGATGCAACTACCTAAGGTGAAAGAACACAAAGCAGAGCAGTTTGAACTAGGCGTTTCTCCAGTGTTCTAAACGCAGTCTTACTATTAGTTCTCATATTCCTGTATATGGCTGGAAATATCTGTCTCCAGATTCTCGAAGCAAAGGATTTCTGAACTGCTGCAAACACACATCAGTTTAACTCTGTATGTTGATTGCACAGCTTGACAACCATTCTGCTAGATAGCTGCGTTTTTGTTTTAGAGCAAGATATTTCTCACTACCGACTTTACTCTCAGTCATTCTGGAATATAAAAACGCAGCTTTTAGACGAAACGTGTTTCAAACTCGCGGAATCTAAACACAGATGCAACTTCCTAAGGTGAACGAACACAAAGCAGAGCAGTTTGAACTTGATGTTTATCCTGTGTTTTAAAAGCAGTCTTACTGCTCGGTCTTAAATGCCTGTGTAATGCTGGAATTATCTGTTTCCAGATTAACCGAAGAATGGTTTTCAGAACCTCTGCACACACACGTCAATTTAACTCATAAGATGATGTTACAACTTGACAAATATTCTGCTAGACAGCTGCGTTTTCGTTTTAGAGCAAGATATTTCCGATTACAGCCTGCAGGCTCTTTCACAATGGAATATCCAAATGCGGCTTTTAGAAGAAACGTGTTTCTAACTCGCTGAATCGAAACATACATGCAACTTCCTAAGGTGAACGAATAGACAGCAGTGCAGTTTGAACTAGACGCTTCTCCTGTGCTTTAAACGCAGTCTTACTGCTAGGTCTTAAATGCCTGTACAAGGCTGGAAATGTCTGTTTCCAGATTCTCCAACTAAAGGATTTCTGAACTACTGCACACACACGTCAGTTTAACTCTGTAAGAAGACTGTACAGCTTGACAACCATTCTGTTAGATAGCTGCGTTATTGTTTTAGAGTAAGATATTTCTCATTACGGCCTTTAGTCTCAGTCATTCTGGAATATACAAACGCAGCTTTTAGAAGAAACGTGTTTCTAACAACTCGCTGAATCTCAACATAGATACAACTTCCTAAGGTGAACCAACACAAAGCAGACTTGTTTGAACTAGACTTTTCTCCTGTGTTTTAAACGCAGTCTTACTGCTTGGTCTGAAATGCCTGGGTAAGGCTGAAAATATCTGCTTACAGATTCCCCAAAGAAAAGATTTCAGAAACTCTGCACACACTCATCAATTTAAATCTATAAGATGATTTTATAGCTTGACAACCATTCTGCTAGA
>NW_022450795.1:0-1408 GCF_009761245.1 Sapajus apella
CAGTGTTCTCCCGCATCTCCAGCTGAGGCCATGCCTGGGACTGCACAACCTTTATGGGGCAGGACACTAGGCCAGCTCTGGAAGGACAGAAAAAGGCCACTGATCAGAAAAGTAGACAAGTCTGTGAGAGATGCAGTGATAGGGCCTGGGAACTACTCTGAGTGTGCTTAGAGAGTGCACTGAAACTGTGGTGCAGACAGAAGAGTTGGACTCATAGACCAGCCTGAGAAATCACATGGGACCTAAAGCTGCAAAAGCCACTCTCTCCGTGGCAGGACATTTCCCTGTGCAGAGATGAACTTTTTTTTTTAATTGCATTTTAGGTTTTGGGGTACATGTGAAAAATATGCAAGATTGTTGCATAGGTACACACATGGCAGTGTGATTTGCTGCCTTCCTCCCCGTCATCTATATCCAGCATTTCTCCCCATGCTCTCTCTCCCCAACTCCCCACCCTCTGCTGTCGCTCCCCTATTTCCCCCCAACAGGCCCAGTGTGTGATGCTCCCCTCCCTGTGTCCATGTGTTCTCATTGTTCAACACCTGCCTATGAGTGAGAACATGCAGCACTTGATTTTCTGTTCTTGTGTCAGTTTGCTGAGAATGATGGTTTCCAGGTTCATCCATGTCCCTACAAAGGACACAAACTCATCGTTTTTTATGGCTGCATAGTATTCCGTGATGTATATGTGCCACATTTTCCCTGTCCAGTCTATCATCGATGGGCATTTGGGTTGGCTCCAGGTCTTTGCTATTGTAAACTGTGCTGCAATGAACATTCGTGTGCATGTGCCCTTAGAGTAGAACGATTTATAATCCTTTGGATATATACCCAGTAACGGGATTGCTGGGTCAAATGGAATTTCTATTTCTAGGTCCTTGAGGAATCACCACACTGTCTTCCACAATGGTTGAACTAAATTACACTCCCACCAACAGTGTATAAGTGTTCCTATTTCTCCACATCCTCTCCAGCATCTGTTGTCTCCAGATTTTTTAATGATCACCATTCTAACTGGTGTGAGATGGTATCTCAATGTAGTTTTGATTTGCATTTCTCTAATGACCAGTGGTGATGAGCATTTTTTCATATGTTTGTGGACCTTATGATGTATGTCTTCTTTTGTAAAGTGTCTGTTCATACCGTTCACCCACTTTGAACGGGCTTATCTGGTTTTTTCCTGTAAATCTGTTTTAGTTCTTTGTAGATTCTGGATATGAGCCCTTTGTCAGAGAGGAACTTTAGGGAAAGAACGAGCTGGTAAATGACTTTCCTAAGATGTGCTGCAGTGAAAACTTTCCCCTACACCTATAAAGCCTGTGAGATGTGGATTTGTGGTGGCTCGAGTGACTGAGGCTGGCCTGGGGCTGAGTGAGAGGAGAGCGAACTGGGAGGACTCCATTCACAG